>NW_021313083.1:0-945 GCF_002162155.2 Triticum dicoccoides | reverse complement strand
GTCCAATACGGAAATTTTTAATCCCCACACACAAAAGAAAGGTAGAATTGATCACCGGAGGAGAACGAAGCGCCGGAATGCAAAACGGACAACGGGGAAAATGCTCAAATGCATGAGACGAACACGTATGCAAATGCAATGCACATGATGACATGATATGAGATGCATGACAACGATAACAACACATGGAGACAAAGACCCAAACCCGAGAAAATATAATAACTTAACACCGGGAACGGCAAGAGTTGGAGTACAAATTGGGAAAGTTACATCCGAGGTGTTACAGCTGGTCCTCAAGAACAACATCCAGACCAACTTCGGCGATGACTACGTCTTCCAGATTGCTTCTTGGTAGGCAGATAAGAACAGAGAATGGTGTAGCTTCAGTCTAGCTTCCAGCAAGTTTTTCCTTCCTGTTGCTCATAACTGAATGAACCTGTTGATAAAAATACATGTTACAGTACTTGATATATATAGTTGCATCTAATTTCGTACATCTCATGACAAGCCAGGAGATCTCAACGCTCGTAGTGTCCCTGTCAACAAACAACTCAAGTTCTACGCTCCAGCAACTGGACAGTATTTGGGGGAATGCACAGGCCATAAGGGGAGTATCCATGAGATTGCCTTTTCAGCTCCATCTTCGCTGCAAGTGATATGCTCTTGCTCTGGTGATGGAACTATCAGAGCCTGGGACACAAGGAGCTTCAAGCAGCCCCCCTACCACTTTGTGATTGTTGAATACTCATGTTGGTTATACATGGTTACTTTCTTTTAATATTATATAAATTTTGAGCCATCACTATGTTTCTCAGTTTCTGTATGGTAAATATTTTGTACTTTCATTAAGTGTTAATTCTTGTGATGCTTGGTTTGGATTGAGGTTGGTTCATTCTTGTAATTCTTGTTCTTGTTTCTACCTCAGCCAATAAGTCGTATCCGTGT
>NW_021313082.1:0-1813 GCF_002162155.2 Triticum dicoccoides | reverse complement strand
TGGTTAGGCTATGGCCGGCCGGCGACGCGTGATGGGGCTGGGGTGGGGTGGCCGGAGGTCCTCAACCGGCTTTCAGACGGCACCATACGTCTTCATGGCTCGGTTCCGCTCGGTTCCAGCCAGCCGTGAGATCGGGACGATGTGGCTTCCGGTACAAATCGCGCCTGACTGCGGTCTTGGCGGACGATGGCGGCGGCGCGGACGTCGTTCCCTTCATAAGGCATCGTCGTTGCAGGTCACGTCAACCTGATCGTGAAGTTCCGGAGGAAACGCTAGGTCTGGGTCTACCGGTCGGACGATGACGGCGCCTTCGATGTCGTTTTTCTCCTGGGGGCATCGTTTTGGAGCAAGTGCTGGTTGGAGGGGACAAGAGTAGGAGCGGTGATTTATCTTGCCCATTGATGACGGCGGATCTCAGCGGCGTGGCACGGTGGAGACTCGGTGCCCGATGCGCGGAGATGGACTCGCGCAGAAGGGTGACGCTGTCTGGCATCGTGGTGGTGTCGGCGGCAGTTAGACCGGGCAAGGTAGATGCAGCAATACAGCTGTGAAGATGGATTGCTGGCAGGTGGCTGCGGCGGCCTCATACCCGACAGGTGTCCTGGTTGAGGAGCACGCCGGACTGGTGGGTGCCCATACCCGGCAGGCTTCCTGGTTGAGAGCTTAGGTCTTAGATGTTACGTTGGCCGCGAGGTCTGTTTGGTATTAGGCCCAGACTATCAGCACCGCTTCATCAACTGGATAGGAGTAGCGACAGATGTTGCTTAGACGGTGGCTTTAGTATTATTGTTTTATGACTTTGTAAGGTATTGTGTTAATAATTAATAAAATGGTTGTATGCATCGTCCAGATGCAGAGACCGGGGGTCTTCCTCCTTTTCTAAAAAACTAAAAAAAACATCACAGTATTACAATACAAAGCACCGCGGATTCGACATACTTCCGTATCCATAAACACGATGACAATATAAATTCAGTTCGTATACTACGCAGCATAATACAGCAGGAACTGCACATAGTTTCTGTATGGCTAGCAAATCAGTGGGCCACGCGTACGCACATGCATGCGTGTTGGAGGCACGTACTGTACAAGGGAGATATCTGCTGGCGTGGCCGGTCGGTCGGCAGTGTCTCCGTGCATGTGTACATAATATATGTACACTTGTCTAATGTCTACTCCCTCCGTTTTAAAATAGATAACTCAACTTTGTATTAAATTAAATATAAAGTTAGTATAAAGTTGAAAGACTATGCTTCAAAATCAATCGGCAAGACTAGACGCATCTGGACCCGGTCATCATGCTTCAAAATCAATCGGCAAGACTATGCTTCAAAATCAATCGGCAAGACTAGACGCATCTGGACTTTGTATTAAATTAAATATAAAGTTAGTATAAAGTTGAAAGACTTTGTGTTGAGATTCACCTTCATGATCTCCACTCCGGTCATCATGCTCGCGAGAGCCACTTCTTTCGCCTTGGTCTTGGCGTGGGCGGCCTCGATCTCTAGCATCTTGGCTTGCTTCTCCGCCTCTAACTCGAACATCTTGGTTTGCTTCTCGGTGTCCAGGTCAAGCCTCCTC
The DNA here is from genome assembly GCF_002162155.2 of Triticum dicoccoides. Taxonomy (NCBI): domain Eukaryota; kingdom Viridiplantae; phylum Streptophyta; class Magnoliopsida; order Poales; family Poaceae; genus Triticum; species Triticum dicoccoides. The sequence goes on along the minus strand of NW_021313082.1, from coordinate 232 downwards.
CTATGGATTTCCATGAAAGCGTCCATTTACTCCGCCTTGAAACGCCGGCGCTCCTCCTCCCTTGAGTCCTTCTTGTTGATCATGCCGTCCACGCTAGCGATCAAAGCGTTGGTGGCCGCATCTCGCTTGTCCTCCTTCTTGGAGTTGGTCTTCCCCCGCGGCCATGCCGGCTCGCCCTCCGCAACATCCTCCATGGCTTTCTTACCCCCCCCCCCCACGCGCCTTGATTGCG
>NW_021313081.1:0-1485 GCF_002162155.2 Triticum dicoccoides | reverse complement strand
TGTCCATAACCGGGGACACGGCTAATCATGATTAGTTTGTTACTCTGCAGAGGTTTGCGCACTTTTCCCCACATGACTCGATCGCCTCCGTTTGTTTTCTCGCACTACATGGTGTTTGAGAAACGGATGACCGAGACATAGTCTTTCAGAAGCGCTAGCACCTTACATGTGGGGTAGACCGGTACACCTACATCCCCTACATCTGCTAGTCCACCCCGTAAGAGTTCGCACAACTTAGTCAACTATGCCAGAGCCCATAGTAGCATGTGGCTGCACACGGAAGTTTCTAGCATGAAAGATCTTATGATCCCTTTGAGCCTGGGTGGCGGTCCAAAAAAAAACAGGCAAGTCCTGATAGACATCAGGTGCCTCAATCCACCCAGATGTGTGTTTAAGTTGCCACCTTAGATAAACCATTAAAATTATCAACTCACATCTGTCATGGATATCACTCACCCAATCCACGTCTACTAGCATAGCATGGTATAATAAGCAAACGTAGAAGTAACTCCCAATGGTTTGATAATAATACAGGTAATAGGTACTACCTCATCTACTTCCCATCCCACAATTTAATTAGATCCTAATCATGCAGTGTGAGAGGATTGATCTAATGCAATAAAACATGGGTTGTAGAAAAGGTATGATCAAAGTGTGAACTTGCCTGCAATGTTGATGAAGATGATTCGCACTCAAAACTCGTGATAGATCTACTCGTCACACTCCGGTCGATCTATCGTAAGCAAACAATAGTAACCACACAATAACTACTCATCTAATGCACAGGGAAAAATCGAACAAGAGAACGAACCAGAAAGTTCAACTTAAGAACTCCGGTTGCAAAGAAAGAACGAGCCGAACAAACGACGAAAAACAAACGGCGGAAGAAAACAACTCGGTTCTAGCAAGTTGAATCTCGGTCAAATTTCACTGTAGCAAAACCTTGTTCAAGTTGATTAGACGAAACGGCGGTTTCGAGATGAAACTCCAGGCGCTTGAATCACCTGATTCCGATAAACGAGCGAGAAGATAAACTAGAACGAAGATCGGATCTGAGATCGCGATCGCGGAATAAATCCGACGAGAAGAAAAAGAAGAACGGTTATACGAACAGACGTCGTTAACCGGGAAATAATCGGTGATCACCTTCGTTGAGACGAACGGTCCGAAAGAAGAACGAAAACCAATCTAGGGTTTTCGGGAAAAGAGATCGAACGAAAAACTGATCTAGAACACCGGAACGGTTTAGCGAAAAATCGGAAAGAAAACGAATCGGTAGAGAAGAAAAGAATCAGAACGGTTTATAAGAAAAACCGAACCGAGGGAAAGAAGAGACGCGGCGCGGTACCTCCGGCGAACGGCGGCGACGGCGGCGTTGACGCAGGGCGGCGGCGGCGCGGTGACGCATGGTGGCGGTGGCGGCACTAGGGCGCGGGGTTGGGCGGCGTTGACGCGGCGGCGATGCACAAGGGCGGCGGCGCGGGT
>NW_021313080.1:0-1252 GCF_002162155.2 Triticum dicoccoides | reverse complement strand
CGTCGCTGCTCCGGCCGCGGCCACGAGCCTTGCGCCGACGCCCACGCCTTCCCGGTCCGGCGCCGTGGACGCTGCCGCGCCGCCGGCCACGCCCTACCGTGGCCCGCCTCCCCTCTCGCCTGCAGCCGACGCCCAGCCCGCCTCGCCGGCGCTGGCGCGCGCGCCTGCGGCGGCCGCCCGAGTTCGCCCGTTAACGGGTGGCGCCCGCGGCCTGCACCCAGCGCCCGCAAGGCCCCCCTGGCCCTATGACGAACGGGGCCCCCGCCCAGAACAAAAAAAAAGATTTTAAAAAAAAGAGGATTTTAAAAAAAAAATAATTATTAAAAATAAATAAACTTAATTAATTAATTAATTAAATTAAGTAAGTTAATTAATCCTAGTTAATTAATCTAATTAATCTGTTAGTTTAATTGAACAGTAGTTTGATTAGCCTAATCCCTAATTAACTAAAACAGTCAATGACACGGGGGTCCCACCCCTGTTGACCAGTCAAACGTTGAGTGGTCAACTGGGTCCCCCTGGCCCACTTGTCAGCCTCTGTGTACATTCTGTGTACACAGGGCTGGGTACCCATAGCATTTTGTCTATTAATTTTGAATTAGTAATAATTTCAGAAAATGAATAAAACTTTGAAAAATCATATAAAATAATCTGTAACTCGGATGGAGAAACTTTGTACATGAAAGTTTCTCAGAACGACGAGACAAATTCGGATATGCGGCCCGTTCATCCGCCACGCATCCCTAGCATCGCGAACACGCAACTTTCCCCCTCCGGTTCGTCTGTCCGAAAACGCGAAACACCGGGGATAATTTCCCGGATGTTTCCCCCCTTCACCGGTACCACCTCGTACCGCGTTAGGGCACACCTAGCATCACGCTTTGTCATGTCATGCATCGTCATGCATTTGTTTGCATTATATTTATTGTTTCTTCCCCCTCTTCTCTCGCTAGACACGGAGACCGACGCTGCTGCTGCCCAGCTCGACTACGGAGTTGACGACCCCTCTCTCTTGCCAGAGCAACCAGGCAAGCCCCCCCTTTGATCACCAGATATCGCCTACTCTTCTCTATACTGCTTGCATTAGAGTAGTGTAGCATGTTACTGCTTTCCGTTAATCCTATTCTGATGCATAGCCTGTCATTGCTGCTACAGTCATTGATACCTTACCCGCAATCCTAAATGCTTAGTATAGGATGCTAGTGTTCCATCAGTGACCCTACACTCTTGTCCGTCTGCCATGCTATACTAC
>NW_021313079.1:0-1510 GCF_002162155.2 Triticum dicoccoides | reverse complement strand
GTTGCGCCTTAGCAATCGCTAAACCAATCTCCTGAGGTTACTAACAATGCTGGAAGCACGGTCAGCCTGACCACGAAGGTCTATTCCTGTAAGCAATCGAAGAACGAGCAAGAATATGATAAAGCAATCTGAATATTGCACATATATATGAAGTATTGATAATGGTGGGGATCCGGAAGCGGTCTTGGTCTGGTCGTTGGACACAAACGAAGTACACGAAGTTGCAATGGCTAACTTTTAACTAAACAAATCCCAAGGAAAAGCTACTAGATGGATCTACTTATATAGGAGCAAGGGGTGGCGGCCAAGGAGGTGGGAGGACGTCCCAAGGCAGCCTAAAACTAAATCTAGGTCGTACAAGGCCAATGGGCCCAAGTGGAGGTGATGTAACACCTTTGGACTTGTAGTTTGACTCGGATTCTGCTGCAGCATCAGATTGTTTCGTCCACAACTCAACGCTCCGGACGAATTTGAAGGTGATTCCAATTGGGTTGGAAAGTGCACGAAATCTAGTTTCCAAGAAAAAAAGAATCACCCAATTCGGAGCTCGTATGAAAAACTTGTGTGCGTTTTGAGTCAGGTGTGTCTGTGCAGTCCGAATCTGAATCCAGAACGTGAGAGACTTGGACTCTATCTTCTCTTGGGCCAAAAGTGACGTGAGAGAACTTTTTGGACAGCAAATAAACATCTCTTTCTTCCTTACCTTCATATGTGGATTGTACAAATGTCCCATACACCTGCAATTAGACAAAACACAAAAGTGTGTGAAGTATTTTTGTTCTGGATAACATAAATAGATTATTGAATAGTTTGCACTAGAAATCACCTGACAAATATGCATATATGCAATATTTTTGGTCATATCCAAGGTAGTCATGTCCTCATCACTTCTTCCTGTGCGGTACCCCAAAGAAAAGGCACATCTTTCTTTGTAAGCTCATTGAGAGGTGCAGCAATGGTGCTGAAATCTCTCACAAAACGCCTATAGAATCCAGCGAGGCCAAGAAAACTCCTCACGTGTGTGACCGTTTTGGGCTGCGGCCAACTCTCAATAGCTTCAATATTGGCTTTATCAACTTCAATTCCCTGTGGAGTAACAACATAGCCAAGAAAAGATACTCGGTCGGTGCAAAAGGTGCACTTCCCAAGGTTACCAAACAAACGTGCATCACGTAAAGCAATAAAAACAGCACGTAAATGTTCCAAATGTTCTTCCAAAGATCTGCTATAAATCAATATGTCATCAAAGTAAACTACCACAAATCGTCCAATGAAAGCACGTAAAACTTCGTTCATTAATCTCATGAAAGTACTAGGTGCATTAGTTAACCCAAAAGGCATGACTAACCACTCATATAATCCAAACTTAGTTTTAAATGTTGTTTTCCATTCATCTCCCAATTTCATACGAATTTGATGGTATCCACTACGCAAATCAACTTTGGAGAATATTGTAGAGCCACTCAATTCATCAAGCATATCATCTAGCCTAGGAATAGGATGACGATAA
>NW_021313078.1:0-1515 GCF_002162155.2 Triticum dicoccoides | reverse complement strand
TTCTGGGTCCCAGAGCGATTTCCATGATTAACGATCCCAGGAGTGCATTTACGTGTCCGTCATCAACACTCATAGTTTTGGCCAATTCTGACCCGTTTCGTGGACTATTACTCACCGTTTTGGGGTCCCGAAGCGATTTCCACAGTCGTTCAACCCCAAGGTGCGCTTACATGTCGGTCGTCAACACTCGCAGTTTTGCTCGATTCTGACCCGTTTCGTGGACTATTACTCACTATTTTGGGGTCCTGGAGTGATTTCCATGATTAACGAACCCCTGAGTGAGTTTACGTGTCGGTCATCAATAATCCTAGGTTTGTCCGATTCTGGGCTCTTTCATGGACTATTACTCACCGTTTTGGGGTCGCAAAACGCTTTCCATGGTTGTCGAACCCCAAGGTGTGCTATGTGTGGGTGTTCAAAACTCGTAGTTTGGGTCGATTCTGGCCCGTTTTTTGGACTATACTTAGTTTTGGGGTCCCGAAGTGATTTCCACGATTTGCAAATCTCGGGGTGCGTTTATGTGTGGTCATCAACAATCTCAATTTCGGCCAAATCTGGTCCATTTCGTGCACTATTACTCACCGTTTTGGGTCCCAGAGCCATTTCCATGATTGACGATCCTAGGAGTGCATTAACGTGTCCATCGTCAACACTCATAGTTTTGGCCAATTCTGACCCGTTTCATGAACTATTACTCACCGTTTTGGGGTCCCGAAGCGATTTCCACAGTCGTTCGACCCCAAGGTGCGCATACGTGTCGGTCGTCAACACTCGCAGTTTTGGCCGATTCTGACCCGTTTCGTGGACTATTACTCGCTCTTTGGGGTCCTGGAGTGATTTCCACGATTAACAACCCCCTGAGTGCGTTTACGTGTCGGTCATCACTAATCCTAGGTTTGTCCGATTCTGGGCTCTTTCATGGAATATTACTTACCGTTTTGGGGTCCCAAAATGCTTTCCATGGTTGTCGAACCCCAAGGTGTGCTATGTGTGGGTTTTCAAAACTCATTGTTTGGGTCGATTCTGGCCCGTTTCTTGGACTATACTTAGTTTTGGGGTCCCAAAGTGATTTCCATTATTGACCAATCTCGGGGTGCGTTTATGTGTGGTCATCAACAATCTCAATTTCGGCCAAATCTGGTCCGTTTCGTGCACTATTACTCACCGTTTTGGGTCCCAGAGCCATTTCCATGATTAACGATCCCAGGAGTGCATTTACGTGTCCGTCATCAACACTCATAGTTTTGGCCAATCCTGACCCGTTTCGTGGACAATTACTCACCGTTTTGGGGTCCCGAAGCGATTTCCACAGTCGTTCAACCCCAAGGTGCGCTTACATGTCGGTCGTCAACACTCGCAGTTTTGCTCGATTCTGACCCGTTTCGTGGACTATTACTCACTATTTTGGGGTCCTGGAGTGATTTCCACGATTAACAAACCCCTGAGTGAGTTTACGTGTCGGTCATCAATAATCCTAGGTTTGTCCGATTCTGGGATCTTTCATGGAATATTACT
>NW_021313077.1:0-1089 GCF_002162155.2 Triticum dicoccoides | reverse complement strand
AAAAATGGTGGCATAACCACTCAGAAGCACAATATCAAGGTTTCGAGATCAACAATTAACATACGGAAGTAGTAGGAACTGAACTGAGACTTAAATCCAACAATCTTATAAGTCTACTGATTAGTAACACGTGATCCTGATAGAAAGAAGAGATAGCCTAGTTCTTAATCCCCGCAGGAAAGATAAGATGACTCAGATCAGAAGGGCATGAGGTATAAGGAGTAAAAGAGCCTTACGTTCCATCCCACAATCAATTCCCCTACATATAACTAAAGAATTTCTAGACTCAACTTCGACCAGTTTGGCTTGGTAATCCTACAGGCAGTCAAGCTCTGATACCAACGCTGTCAGGACCCCGACTCAATGCCACATCGATCTAGCATGTAACACCTCATATCACTTTGCGGCCTCACGCACGGTATTCCCACGGGTGTCGCCTTACCTTTACCCGGGACCGTTTGCGCCTTTTGGCACACGTATATGGCAGTGTCGCTAGCATCTATATGATAAAGAGCCCGGGCTGACATGGCTAGTTGTAAACCCAAAGTGGCACAAACTTACACGGACAGGCATCCATGACCCAGCATCGAACGTGTCGGTCATCAGCGAGTGAATCCAGGCTGTAGCACTGGGCTAGCAGGACTCCGGTGAACCAGGCTGTAGCGGGCTAACAGGACTCCAGTATTCATCGCGTGACATTTCCCCGAAGGGACAGACACAGGAACGAAGAAGGACACATGCCGGCCAGCCTAAGTGTTCCGGAGCAGTAGCAAGCTACCATGGCTCGGTGGAAACACTAGGAGACATTTCCCGGTAAGAGAGGCTACTAAAGATAAACAACTAGATGGTCAGATCCCACACATACCAAGCATTTCAATAACATACACACAATATGCTCGATATGTGCAAATACAACATGGCATCACAACATGACTCTACGACTCAAGTATTTATTCAATAGGCTCCGAGGAGCGAGATATTACAAACAGGGGTCTCACGACCCAACACTCAGAGCATACAAAACAAAGCACAAGCGGAAGCTATCATGTCTGAGTACAGACATCTATAAATGAAAAAGGCTGAGAAGCC
>NW_021313076.1:0-863 GCF_002162155.2 Triticum dicoccoides | reverse complement strand
CGGCGTCGGACGAGGGCACGGGCGACGGTGAGCGGGCGGCGACGGCGACGTCGGGGTAGGGGCCGGCGTCGAGGAGCAGCGCAGCAGCCTGGCGGCGTTCGAGAGAAGAATGGCGGGTGGGGGGAAATTTCCTAAGTGTTTGGTTATATAGGAAAGGCTTTGGTCCTAGTTCGTGGCATCAACCAGGACCAATGCCTACCTTTAGTCCCGGTTGGTGCCACCGACCGGGACCAGAGGCCTCTTTTCAGCAGCCCAAAGGGCGGGAGGCGGCAGCCTTTGATCCCGGTTGGTGGCACCAACCGGGACCAAAGGCCTCGTGATGGAACTGGCGCGGTGCAGTGAGATGTTTAGTCCCACCTCGCTAGTCGAGAGGCTTCGACATTGGTTTATAAGCGCTGCTGCGCTGATCACTTCGAGCTCCTCTCAAATGCAGGCTTACGGGACTAAAGTCACTTTATCTGCCTGTGGGCCTACTGGGCCTCCTGCGGGCCTGAATCCTGGCCCATGGTAGGGTTTCTAGTCGTATTCAGGCCGTGGGGGCCCTGTAGGTGGCACTTTTTTTTGTTTTTTTTGTTTTCTTTGTTAATTTATTTATTTTGTTTTGTTTCTACGTACAACAAAATACTTATTGTTGCTATTTCTAGTTTTTTCCAGTTTTTTGTTTTTTTCTGCATTATTTATTTTCTTTTGTTTTTTTGCTTTATTTTTTAATTCTTTTTGCTTTTGGTTTTAGAAAAATTATAAACTTTCTATTAGTGCCATTAGTTTTCAAATTTGAAAACACTTTTTTTATTTTTTTTGTTTTCTTTGTTGCTTTATTTATTTTATTTTCTTTCTACTTACAACAAAATACTTCTTGTTGC
>NW_021313075.1:0-847 GCF_002162155.2 Triticum dicoccoides | reverse complement strand
CGGGAAGGGGTTGGCGGGAAACGGGTGGCGGAACATATGGAGGGAAAGCGTTGGCGGGAAAATATTGAGGGGAAAGCGTTGCCTGAAAATATTGAGGGGAAAGCGTTGACTGGTGCATTTTTATTTCAGCAAACATAGATGTTCAAATCGAAAAGTCTGATACACACATATATAGATACAATGGGTTGCGCACGTGCATAGATGAATCACCGTACTTAACGACGACCACCTGGCCTTTCCTTACGACCGGAAGGCGACAAGCGATTAGGTGGCCGGGTCACACGAAGACCGCGGCCGTACTCCACTTCGGCTTCATGTGTCTGCGAGTCCTGCGTAGGTGGTGGAGTCGCGAATCCTTGTTGCGAACCTGAAGCGTAATTGTAGGCGTATGGTTATGACTCCGGGGGGATAAAAGATGGGCCAATAACATCCCCTCCGAAGAACTCTGTAACTAATGATGTAACCGTGTCGCCAAGATCATGTGATGCTCCCCGGAGGCCTGTGTTGACGCCATGATCATGTGATGCTCCCCGGAGGCCTGTGTTGACGCCGCGTTGGGTGTTCTCATCGCCCCAATTAACATCAGGTGTGTCCTGCACATAGAAACATTTTAAACAAACTGTTAGAGGATAATATATGATATCATTGTAAATGCATTGAAATGTAAACATGACTACCTGAGCATATCCCTCTCCTATACTGTCTGGCCATTGTACTTGGTGCTGGTTTAAATCTGGTACACGAGTCTCCTCGGGCATGGGGATCCCTCGCGTGGAGAGAAACGACTGAGATCCCTCACCTTGGGTGTATGCATCATATCCTGTGTACGCATATGGGTTAGGGGAAA
>NW_021313074.1:0-1643 GCF_002162155.2 Triticum dicoccoides | reverse complement strand
GGGTTTTGTTTAGATTAAAAGTTCGCCATAGCTGCAACTTCGCGTACTTCGTTTGTGTTCAACGACCAGACAAAGGCGTCACAGAACCCCACCTTGAACAATAAAGCTTTCATCTTATATTCGCAATATCCAGATTGCAATCTCAGTTTCTTGCTTGTTCTTCGTTTGCTCGCAGGAAACAGACCCTCGTGGTCAGGTTGATCGTGCTCCGGCGTGGTCAATAACCTCTCGGAGTTGGTTTAGCGATTGCTAAGGCGCGACGTCCTCGCACGTTCGTAGTCGGATCGTCAAAGTCGACTGCCACCAAAGCGATATCCATCATCTCATCGAAAGACGGGACACCTTTGCCTCTATCAAGTGGTATCAGATTTCCAGGTTGCTCGGTGAGATTTTACAGTTTTTCGTAGTTTAGATCGAGTCTGTTCTTCATACCTACAGTCCACGAAAAAGCCAAAAAAAAATTAGGGTTAGTTCATCATATCCGAACCAATCTGAGCCTTTGCATGATCTTTTTAGGGTTTTGCTTTGTTGAATTTGCGGTTGCATCGTCGTGTCTAGTTGCTGGTCTTAGAGTCTAGTCTTTTAGAGTTTCGAGTTCTGGTCATAAGTTGTCACGCCGCCGCCGCACCATCATCATCGCCCCTGCCATCTACCACCACCGCTTATCCGCCACCGCTCCGAATCCGTATCCATATACCACCACCAATCCGTGTCCATATACCACCACCGATCCATATCCATATACTACCACCGCTACCACCACCGCTGCCATATACCACCACCATATATCCACCACCAATCCGATTTCCTTGCATATTAGGTTTGTTTTCGAGATCCATCTAGATTCCGATTCGTGTTTCCTTGCCGGAGTAGGTTTCGGAAAAAAAAAGAGTCGGGTAGCCACGCTCCGTTTAGGCCCAAAATTTTTCGAAAACGCATTTTTCGAAAAAAATTCTGGCTATCCTATTTTTAGGTGTTTCTGAGTGTTTTGAGACAGGTGCCATTATAGGAAGTTTTTTTTGACCCGTTTCCAGCTTTTGGGTCCGGGCAGTCGAAAAAAAAAATTTGTCGAAAAAAAAATTTCGTGCCCATCCTGTCAGTTTGACCTAGGAAGAGTTTTGAGACACTCGCCATTATAGTGTTTTTTCGCAAAAAAAAGCAGCGCAAAAAAAAGAGCGCAAAAAAAAAGAGAGCGAAAAGAAAAATTTCAGAGTGTGCTTTTCCCTTGTTTACGTGCCGCGCCGTGATTTTGTTGGTGTTCTAGGCTCGCGTCTCTAGCACAGCCTAGCCTAGGACCAGCACAGTACCGTCGTTGAGCGTTTATTCAACTTTGCATCTCTGAATTGATTATTGCTGACCCTTTTTGCTACCATACTATAAGCCTTCCCAGCTCCACATACATCTACGTCGTGTGTTTGACTCTCCCTGGTAATCGCTCTATCCAAGCTTTGAGAGTTTTTGACTACAACGGTTGCCGATCACCGCCTGCTGCTGGGTAAGAACTGGTAAGAATTTGAGATTTGCTTGACGGATTTGTGATACACCACCACCACTTCTTAGTAGTCTGTAGGATCATATTCTTGTGTGTTTCTATTGCTGCTAACCATGCCAGGATCACAAGCCGACGAGATTGACTGGGAGAA
>NW_021313073.1:0-1926 GCF_002162155.2 Triticum dicoccoides | reverse complement strand
GCCCTGTGGAGATAACTTCACCATCACCGTCACCATGCCGTCGTGCTGCCAGAACTCATCCACTACCTCGCCGTCTTGCTGGATCAAGAAGGCGGAAGACGTTACCGAGCTGAACGTGTGCTGAACACGGAGGTGCCGTACGTTTGGTACTCGATCGGCTGGAGCGCGAAGAAGTTCGACTACATCAAGCGCGTTAATAAACGCGCGTTAATAAACGCTTCTTCTTATGGTCTACGAGGGTACGTAGAAGCACTCACCCCTCTTGTTGCCATGCATCTCGATGGATAGATCTTGCATGTGCGTAGAATTTTTTTGTTTTCCATGCAACGTTTCCCAACAGTGGCATCCGAGCCAGGTCTATGCGTAGATGATATGCACGAGTAGAACACAAAGAGTTGTGGTCGGTGATAGTCATACTGCTTACCACCAACGTCTTATTTTGATTCGGCAATATTGTGGGATGAAGCAGCACGGAGCAACCTTATATGTCCATGCACATGAGCGACAGACATACAACTAGTTTTGCATAAAGGTGGCTGGCGGGTGTCTATTTCTCCTACTTTAGTTGAATTGAATTTGACTACGGCCGGTCCTTGAAGAAGGATAAAACAACAAACTTGATGAATCACCATTGTGGTTTTTGCGTAGTTAAGAATGGTTCTTGCTAGAAGCCCGTAGCAGCCACGTAAAACATGCAACAAAAAAATAGAGGACATTTAACTTGTTTTTGTAGGGCATGTTGTGATGTGATATGGTCAAGACGTGATGTGATATATGGTGATGTATGAGATTCTCATGTTTTGTAATATCGAAAACCGGCAGGAGCCTTAGGGTTGTCTCTTTATTGTATGAAATCCAAACGCCATGTAATTGCTTTATGTGGGCAATCGTGCGAATCAACAGAACCAAAACCTTATGATGACTCAAACCCTGAAAACTAAGGGAAAAAAGTAGGGAAAACACAACAACTACCTCTGTGGTCAAAACATAAAACTTCATATTTCATGATAATCCTACCCGCCATTGTTCATACTAGGATGTGCAAATCATATATCAAAGAGAAAACTGAAAATGGGAAGTATACGCCAAATTATCACAACTAAAAATGAAAAAACCCAAGGTAGTTGTCATTCAGAATCCAATAAGCTGCCTTGCGAAATAGTTGCCCATACTCCCAACATAAGGGAAGGATCAAAACAATATGAATGGATGGTCAAATGAAGATTAAACATCAGTATGTCATACATGCCGGAATTGCTCACTTAATAGCCAATTTAAAGTGACATGCATACACATGGTGTGGAATGAATTCTATTATAGTAAACTATGCTAACTTACTACTATAACAAAATATCCCAACAAAATACAATGGAAAGCTCGTAACACGTATAACTATACTAGATGAAAACTTTTAGTACAAGTTGCTATGAAATGCCAAACCTACCACTACAGCAAACAGTCCTAACATAGTACTATGGCAAACAATTACCACATGACACTAATTTAGATCAAAACTTTGTCTACAAGTTGCTAAGACTTCCTAAAATCATATTACTATAGAAAACAGTCCTAACATAGTACTATGGATAACTATTACCACATGGCACGTAATTAGAGGACAATATTAACAGAAAAACAGATTACAATAAAAATAACAATATGGTAGTATGATTTGTTCCAGAAACTAGTACGTATGAACTTACAAGACAATGCAAGCACGTGCTTAATGACATGTTTGAAAAAATCCATCCAAAAATCTTAATCGCCACTATGAGGCTCATCATGTTATGTGGTAGACACATGACATTGCTCAAGTCCGCTGGCGTCACATGGTTTTTCTCCCTGCATCTGCTTGCTCATAGACAATTGCAAAACATGGACCTTTACGACACACTCTCGCCGGCGATCAGAAAACTCCGGAAGCTG
>NW_021313072.1:0-1073 GCF_002162155.2 Triticum dicoccoides | reverse complement strand
ATTTCCTGTCATATCTTGCATTTTGCATCCCGCATCGCATCCCGCATAGCATATCGTCATTTCATCAAATTGCTTGGTCTTGCCCGTGGTTGATTGTATCCTTGTTGCTTGTTTGTCTTGTGGGTAGAGCCGGGAGACGAGTTCGCTACCGAGGAGCCCGTTGAGTTTGCTTGTGAGGATCCAGTCAACTCTGACAACTGTGCAGGCAAGATGATCATACCCTCGAAATCACTACTATCTTTGCTATGCTAGTTTGCTCGCTCTTTTGCTTGCCACTGCTACGATGCCTACCTTTTGCTTGTCAGCCTCCCAATTGCCATGTTAAACCTCTAACCCACCATTGTCCTGGCAAACCGTTGATTGGCTATGTTACCGCTTTGCTCAGCCCTTCTTATAGCGTTGTTAGTTGCAGGTGAAGATTGGAGCCGTTCCTTGTTGGAACATTTATTTTACTTGTTGGGATATCATTATATTGCTATGTTATCTTAATGCATCTATACACTTGGTAAAGGGTGGAAGGCTCGGCCTCTCGCCTAGTGTTTTGTTCCACTCTTGCCGCCCTAGTTTCTGTCATATCGGTGTTATGTTCCCGGATTGTTGCGTCCCTTACGCGGTTGGGCTATAATGGGAACCCCTTGATAGTTCGCCTTGATTAAAGCTTTTCTAGCAATGCCCAACATTGGTTTTACCATTTGCCACCTAGCCTCTTTTTCCCTTGGGTTTCCGGAGCCCGAGGGTCATCGTATTTTAGCCCCCCTTGGGCCAGTGCTCCCTCTGAGTGTTGGTCCGAACTGAGCTGCCTGCGGGGCCACCTCGGGGAAACTTGAGGGTTGGTTTTACTCGTAGCTAGTCTCATCTGAGTGTGCCCTGAGAAAGAGATATGTGCAGCTCCTATCGGGATTTGTCGGCACATTCGGGCGGTGTTGCTGGACTTGTTTTAACCTGTCGAATTGTCTTGTTGTACCGGGTTACCGAGTCTGATCGGTGTGTCCCAGGTGGAGGTCTATTCCTTCGTTGACCGTGAGAGCTTGTCATGGGCTAAGTTGGGACTCCCCTGCAGGGATTGATCTTTC
>NW_021313071.1:0-1405 GCF_002162155.2 Triticum dicoccoides | reverse complement strand
CTCAAAAGTCTTATTGAAATTAGGAAGTTGGAGTAAAGGAGCATGTGACAACTTATCTTTCAATACCGTGAAGGCTTCTTCCTGTGCGATACCCCAAACAAAAGGCACATCCTTCTTTGTAAGCTCGTTGAGAGGTGCAGCAATGGTGCTGAAATGTCTCACAAAACGCCTATAGAAACCAGCGAGGCCAAGGAAACTCCTCACTTGTGTGACCGTTTTGGGATGCGGCCAACTCTCAATAGCTTCAATCTTGGCTTTATCAACTTCAATTCCCTGTGGAGTAACAACATAGCCAAGAAAAGATACTCGGTCGGTGCAAAAGGTGCACTTTCCAAGGTTTCCAAACAAACGTGCATCACGTAGAGCAATAAAAATAGCACGTAAATGTTCCAAATGTTCCTCCAAAGATTTGCTATAAATCAATATGTCATCAAAGTAAACTACCACAAATCGTCCAATGAAAGCACGTAAAACTTCGTTCATTAATCTCATGAAAGTACTAGGTGCATTAGTTAACCCAAAAGGCATGACTAGCCACTCATATAATCCAAACTTAGTTTTAAATGCTGTTTTCCATTCATCTCCCAATTTCATACGAATTTGATGGTATCCACTACGCAAATCAACTTTGAAGAATATTGTAGAGCCACTCAATTCATCAAGCATATCATCTAGCCTAGGAATAGGATGACGATAACGAATAGTAATATTATTTATGCCTCTACAATCAACGCACATACGCGACGTACCATCCTTTTTCGGCACTAAAATGATAGGAACAACACAAGGACTAAGGGATTCGCGTATATAACCTTTGTCGAGCAGTTCTTGTACTTGACGCATAATCTCCTTCGTCTCCTCTGGATTGGTACGGTATGGTGCACGGTTGGGTAGCGAAGCACCGGGAATTAAGTCAATTTGATGCTCAATCCCTCGAATAGGTGGTAATCCCGGTGGCACGTCTTGTGGAAAGACGCCAGCGAACTCCTGCAAAATGTTAGTGACAGCAGGGGGCAAAGAGGAAGGCACGTCCTCGAATGAAAATAATGCCTCTTTGCACACAAAGGCATAGCAAACAGATTTGCTGAAATCTAGCTCATCAATATCAGATTTGGTGGCAAGTAAACATGCACTTTTCAATTTAATTTCAGAAACAACAGTAGATGGTTTATTATTAGACTTCATTTGGTGCTCAAATTCTTTTGCCACAATCTGATTTTCACTCTTATTTGTCTCCTGTTTTGCTTTATTAGCTCTATTAATATCATCTTTCAAAATGGAATCAGGAGTCATAGGAAGCAAAGTAATATTTTTATCGTTATGAACAAGAGTATACTGATTGTTTCTACCATGGTGTTTTATCAAATTGCCATGGTCTACCAAGTAATAAGGAACATGCTTGCAT
>NW_021313070.1:0-1247 GCF_002162155.2 Triticum dicoccoides | reverse complement strand
TTTCTTCTTCTCGGTGATAAGAAGCTTCGTCTCCAATGTCTTCATTGTCAATTCCTCTCTTGCCTTCATTATGTGGTCCATCTTCTCCCTTAGGCTTGACGCCTCTTCTTCCATCTTCACCCTTAGCTTGCCCTTCTTGGTTCCCTCGGGCTTTCCCAAGTTCCTCTCCTCCTCATCTTCACTATCATCCATCCTTAGCATTGCCGACTTTTTGGGTGCGGTCTCTTGATCCCTCAACTTCCACTTGTCAAAGGTTTGAAGAATTGACCAAACATGCTTAAATGGGAATGCCTTGCCCTTGGAAGCGGCCATCTCCTTGTACCTCATGCCAGCAATTGTCTCCTATCAACCACACATAAATCACATAAGAACCCACCAATAGCATAGTGCACACACATAATCAAAATAGTGAAGAAATATGTACTCACATAGTCACTCTCCACGGTTCCACTAGGTGGTGCATCTATCACTTGGTCCATGGCCGCACTCCAACGAGAACAAGCGGGCTTGATCAACTCCCACCGGCCTTGAAGCGACCGGAAAGAGCGATGGATGAACCCACTATTCTTCGGCTTGATCTTACAATAGGGGTCCTCGATTCTTTGCCAATACCGTTTACCGGTTTGATCGGTGCCGATGGTTGCATCCATTCCCACAGCTGCCCAAGCACGAACCAAGAGGACATCTTCCGCCTCGGTGTAGTTTGTCGACCGCGCGTGTGGGCGGGAAGCGGCGGTGAATGCTTCCTCCCCTATCTCGGCCACCTCCTCCTCGTTATCCCCTACATCCTCCTCATCTTCCTCCTTCTCCTCCAAGTCGTCACCAACCCTAAAGGGGTCTAGAGGCGGAGCTCCGAGGTCCACCTCCACGTTTTGGAGGAGGTCCATGAACGAGGATGGGTTTGCCATTTCCTTGAACACCTCATGCGCGGCGGGAGGAGGTTCGGCGAGGGCGGCCGCCGCGCGCTTCTTCCGCGCCGCGGGCTTCTTCCGCGGCTTGGTCACGGCCGGGGACGAGCCGGCGACCTTGGAGGCCGCCCCTCGCGGCCCATGAGAGGCCGCCTTCGGGCGGCTCTTCTTGGTAGCCGGAGCGGGCGGCGGGGAGGCGGCGAGGGCGGGCGCCGGTGCAGGCGAGGCGGGCGGGGCGGTGACGGTGGTCGGGGCGGCAGGAGGTGGTGCGAGGCCCGCCCGCCGCCGCTTGGCCCCGACGTGGGTCGCCGCCACCACGTCGACCACGGTCGGTTGGGC
>NW_021313069.1:0-1543 GCF_002162155.2 Triticum dicoccoides | reverse complement strand
GGACTCCATCAAGCACCGGTGGAGTCGTACACACCGCCATCACCACTATTACTCATCGGAGTGTCACCTCGAAAAGTAGAGGACGCAACACGGAACATCTTCTTCCTCTCCGCGATGTCCTCCTTGTAGTCCTTCCACCATTGCAATTGATCTTCATCCATGTCCTTCTTGGACATCATCATGTGCTCTTTCTCTTCCACCATGAGTTCTTTTCATACCTTTGCCTTTTTGAGCTTGATCATCCTCTCCTCCAACTCGGCCTTGCGCTTTGCTTCAACTTGTGCAAGCTTGACCTATTTCTTCTTCTCGGTGATAAGAAGCTTCGTCTCCAATGTCTTCATTGTCAATTCCTCTCTTGCCTTCATTATGTGGTCCATCTTCTCCCTTAGGCTTGACGCCTCTTCTTCCATCTTCACCCTTAGCTTGCCCTTCTTGGTTCCCTCGGGCTTTCCCAAGTTCCTCTCCTCCTCATCTTCACTATCATCCATCCTTAGCATTGCCGACTTTTTGGGTGCGGTCTCTTGATCCCTCAACTTCCACTTGTCAAAGGTTTGAAGAATTGACCAAACATGCTTAAATGGGAATGCCTTGCCCTGGGAAGCGGCCATCTCCTTGTACCTCATGCCAGCAATTGTCTCCTATCAACCACACATAAATCACATAAGAACCCACCAATAGCATAGTGCACACACATAATCAAAATAGTGAAGAAATATGTACTCACATAGTCACTCTCCACGGTTCCACTAGGTGGTGCATCTATCACTTGGTCCATGGCCGCACTCCAACGAGAACAAGCGGGCTTGATCAACTCCCACCGGCCTTGAAGCGACCGGAAAGAGCGATGGATGAACCCACTATTCTTCGGCTTGATCTTACAATAGGCGTCCTCGATTCTTTGCCAATACCGTTTACCGGTTTGATCGGTGCCGATGGTTGCATCCATTCCCACAGCTGCCCAAGCACGAACCAAGAGGACATCTTCCGCCTCGGTGTAGTTTGTCGACCGCGCGTGTGGGCGGGAAGTGGCGGTGAATGCTTCCTCCCCTATCTCGGCCACCTCCTCCTCGTTATCCCCTACATCCTCCTCATCTTCCTCCTTCTCCTCCAAGTCGTCACCAACCCTAAAGGGGTCTAGAGGCGGAGCTCCGAGGTCCACCTCCACGTTTTGGAGGAGGTCCATGAACGAGGATGGGTTTGCCATTTCCTCAAACACCTCATGCGCGGCGGGAGGAGGTTCGGCGACGGCGGCCGCCGCGGGCTTCTTCCGCGCCGCGGGCTTCTTCCGCGGCTTGGTCACGGCCGGGGACGAGCCGGCGACCTTGGAGGCCGCCCCTCGCGGCCCATGAGAGGCCGCCTTCGGGCGGCTCTTCTTGGTAGCCGGAGCGGGCGGCGGGGAGGCGGCGAGGGCGGGCGCCGGTGCAGGCGAGGCGGGCGGGGCGGTGACGGTGGTCGGGGCGGCAGGAGGTGGTGCGAGGCCCGCCCGCCGCCGCTTGGCCCCGACGTGGGTCGCCGCCACCACGTCGACCACGGTCGGTTGGGC
>NW_021313068.1:0-651 GCF_002162155.2 Triticum dicoccoides | reverse complement strand
CTTCCTTTTGTTTGCTCATTCGCTTAATTAGTTACATCGAAGATCTAGACAGGAGGTCCTGTGTTCAATTCCCACAATGTTGATTTATTTTGACCCAATTATTTTTCCCGGTCTCTATGAAAGCCCATAAAAGGCCCATCAACATAGAAGTACCTAGCCCAGATTGACCAAACGAAAAGGACTAAACCAAACCAAGAATACATATTCCCTTTAATAGTAGGATAATTCCTTTTTTAATTTAGTAGCCCCAAGACATTGAAGCCTATGGATGCTTTCTTTCAATATAGAAATCAACATAGAAGTACCTGGCCCAGATTGACCAAACGAAAAGGACTAAACCAAACCAAGAATACCTATTCCCTTTAATAGTAGGATAATTCCTTTTTTAATTTAGTAGCCCCAACACATTGAAGCCTATGGATCCTTCCTTTCAATATAGAAATCAACATAGAAGTACCTGGCCCAGATTGACCAAACGAAAAGGACTAAACCAAACCAAGAAAAGGACGCAATCCTTCCTTTAGTTTGCTCATTCGCTTAATTAGTTACATCGAAGATCTAGACAGGAGGTCCTGTGTTCAATTCCCACAATGTT
Organism: Triticum dicoccoides; assembly: GCF_002162155.2. NCBI lineage: Eukaryota > Viridiplantae > Streptophyta > Magnoliopsida > Poales > Poaceae > Triticum > Triticum dicoccoides. The sequence continues at coordinate 56 of NW_021313068.1, read as the reverse complement.
GATTTATTTTGACCCAATTATTTTTCGCGGTCTCTATGAAAGCCCATAAAAGGCCC
>NW_021313067.1:0-1119 GCF_002162155.2 Triticum dicoccoides | reverse complement strand
AAAGCACAAACAACAGCAGCAACTCGTCTCTCCTCAGGATATTGTAAACATGTAAATCGTTGTTCAGTTTCTAACTCCCAAGTAAGATATATATCAGGAACATATCTACCCTCAAATGGTGGAATATTCAATTTCAGTTTAGGAATATGGACATCATCTCGTACCTGAGGTGGTGGTGCAGGCCTACCATTACGAATATATACCTGAGGTCGACCTGCTGGTGGTGGTACAGGTGGCTGCACGTAGTGTTGATTTTGATCAACCTCATCCTCATAATCTCCCACATAATCATCCTCCTCCGCATCAGCAGCAGGAGCCACAGAAGTATCAACAGCAGCACCAACAGTTTGGCCAAACGCAAGAGGAACACGGCTTGCTCGGCGGAGGTCTGCTTCGCGACGTGGAGGTAGTCGTTGTTGTTGTTGTTGTGGGAGAGGTGCGTTAGGTGCAGCGGGTGGTGGTGGTGGAAGACGCGCGAGCAGTTCATTAAACTTGTTATCGAGCTTTGTTTCGAACGTCTTCTCAAGGCCAGTGATCTTCTCCATGGCCTCTTCAAAATTGTTCAGCACATCTTGCACCTGTTCAGTCATCATTTGCTGAAACTTATCATGAAGCTCCTTGTTCGATAAATTCTCCCAGTCAATCTCGTCGGCTTGTGATCCTGGCATGGTTAGCAGCAATAGAAACACACAAGAATATGATCCTACAGACTACTAAGAAGTGGTGGTGGTGTATCACAAATCCGTCAAGCAAATCTCAAATTCTTACCAGTTCTTACCCAGCAGCAGGCGGTGATCAGCAACTGTTGTAGTCAAAAACTCTCAAAGCTTGGATAGAGCGATTACCAGGGAGAGTCAAACACACGACGTAGATGTATGTGGAGCTGGGAAGGCTTATAGTATGGTAGCAAAAAGGGTCAGCAATAATCAATTCAGAGATGCAAAGTTGAATAAACGCTCAACGACGGTACTGTGCTGGTCCTAGGCTAGACTGTGCTAGAGACGCGAGCCTAGAACACCAACAAAATCACGGCGCGGCACGTAAACAAGGGAAAAGCACACTCTGAAAATTTTTTTTCGCTCTTTTTTTTTTTGCGCTATTTTTTTTTGCGCTGCTTTT
>NW_021313066.1:0-587 GCF_002162155.2 Triticum dicoccoides | reverse complement strand
GTAAGTCGTCGCCGTCGCCATGCCTCGCCCTTTGTCGATGTCGCCCCCTACCCCGAGCACGCGCCCACTTCCCCATCGCCATCCTCGCCGCCGACCCCGCGGTCCTCCTCACCTTGGTCCGGCCGGCGCCCTCCCTAGCACTTTTTTCATATATATGCTTGTTTATATATATATATATGATGATATATATGCTTGTTATCATATTTTTTTTGTTCATATATATATGTAATGATTTTTTATAGAATATGATGTTTTTTTCATAGATGATCACATATCTGATGTATGCACGGATGTGGATGCAATATGATGTTTTTTTGTTCATAGAACATGATGTTTTTTTATTCACAGATTTTTTTGTTTATGAGAGAGGCGGGGACGTCGAGGGATCATAGATGTATTTTTTTCAGAATTTTCTATCGTGCATAGACGGATTTTAGACCACGGGAGCACCCCCTCCCTATCGTTGCAAAAGTTGCTAAGTGATATTAAGAAGGACGTGGGGGGTCGATATACCCCCTTCCCGATAATATTATTTTCATGTACGTATGTCGTGTTGATATAAACTCCTGATAACTTTAACACGTGGG
>NW_021313065.1:0-1194 GCF_002162155.2 Triticum dicoccoides | reverse complement strand
TAAAAAGCTGTTTGATACTAATTTTTTTTATAAGACGGTGCGCGGGGTGCGGGGGGTCGGCGGCGGCGGTTGGGTAGGGGAATCGAGGGTGCAGGGGGTCGGCGGCGGCGGCCGGTGGACTGGGGGGTGCTCGGCGGCGAGGGGGGCCGGATCTGGCAAGGTGGGATAGCGATCGAGATGGAGGGGGATCGAGATCGAGTGTCCATGAAATTTAAAAATATTCATGATAGTTCAAAAAGTACCCATGAAATACAATCGAGAAATGAAGGCTACGATTTAAATACAATCGATCTTAGCTAGCTATCTGTTCACAATCTTCTTGCCCTTCTTTTTCGCAAATGGAGTTCTTCTGTGGAACGGACGTCCTTTAGGTAGGGTGGTCCTGCTTCTTCTTCTGGTGTATGCTGCTACTTCATCATCGTCGTCATGTTCGATCCTCGGGTCGCCGTACTTGTCGAAGTCTTGCTCATTGGCTACTCCATCCATTCCGATGATCTTCCTTTTGCCTCTCCTCACGACAACACGACTGGGCTTTGGCGGGTCGGTAATGAAGAAGCATTGGTCCACTTGGGAAGCCAGTACCCATGGCTCATTTTTCGCGGTGACGTTTGCGCCCGCGGTCTTGGATTTGGCTTCGGGTATAACCATGGTGGTGAAATACCGGTCTCCTTTTATGACGTTCTTGGCCCATCTGACACAGAACATCGGGACCTTCTCTCCAGCGTAGCTCAGCTCCCAGATCTCCTCGATCCTTCCGTAGTATCTGTCCTTGTCGTTACCGGTGTAGGATTCCATCGTTACCCCGGAGTTCTGATAACCATCGCTCTTCATGTCCTTGGCCTCGGTGTAGAATGTGTAGCCGTTGATATCGTATGCCTCATAGGTCATCAGGTTGTGCTCGGCGCCCTGTGACAAGGCGAATATGAGTTGTTCTTCCGCGGAAGAATCCTCATGTAAAGGGTACGACAGAAGCTTATGCTTGAACCAACGCGTGAAACATGAGTTGTGCTCTTTGAGTATATCTCCGTCCGTCCTCTGTTGGCCTCGGTCATTGTACGTCTTTTTAATAAAGGTTTTGTGCTCTACCAACCAAGGATCGACCACGTCTATGTGTTGTAGCGCGACTAGGTTTGCTCTTTCAAAGTCGGCGAGTCGACCCTCGAAGTCGACATGCATTTCGCGGCGACCCTCACG
>NW_021313064.1:0-1209 GCF_002162155.2 Triticum dicoccoides | reverse complement strand
CGAGCTTTATAGATGGTCACATTACCATCCGCGTCTGTCTTCTTCTTAAAGATCCATTTATTTTCTATGGCTCGCCGCTCAACGGGCAAGTCAGTCAAAGTCCATACTTTGTTTTCATACATGGATCCTATCTCGGATTTCATGGCTTCCAGCCATTTGTCGGAATCCGGGCCCGCCATCGCTTCTTCATAGTTCGAAGGTTCACCATTGTCTAACAGCATGATTTCCAAGACAGGGTTGCCGTACCACTCTGGTGCGGAACGTGTCCTTGTGGACCTTTGAATTTCAGTAGGGGCTTGATCAGAAGTATCTTGATCATTTTCATTAACTTCCTCTCTAGTCGGTGCAGGCACCTCAGGAACATTTTCTTGAGTTGCGCCATTTTCCGGTTCAAGAGGTAATACTTCATCAAGCTCTACTTTCCTCCCACTTACTTCTTTCGAGAGAAACTCTTTCTCTAGAAAGGACCCATTCTTGGCAACAAAGATCTTGCCTTCGGATCTGAGGTAGAAGGTGTACCCAATAGTTTCCTTTGGGTACCCTATGAAGACGCATTTTTCCGATTTGGGTTCGAGCTTTTCAGGTTGAAGTTTCTTGACATAAGCATCGCATCCCCAAACTTTTAGAAACGACAGCTTAGGTTTCTTTCCAAACCATAATTCATACGGTGTCGTCTCAACGGATTTCGACGGAGCCCTATTTAAAGTGAATGCGGCAGTCTCTAAAGCATAGCCCCAAAAGGAAAGCGGTAAATCGGTAAGAGACATCATAGATCGCACCATATCTAACAGAGTGCGATTACGACGTTCGGACACACCATTACGTTGAGGTGTTCCAGGCGGCGTGAGTTGTGAAACTATTCCACATTTTCTTAAGTGTGTGCCAAACTCGTGACTCAAGTATTCTCCTCCACGATCTGATCGTAGAAACTTGATTTTCCTGTCACGTTGATTTTCAACCTCACTCTGAAATTCCTTGAACTTTTCAAAGGTTTCAGACTTGTGTTTCATTAAGTAGATATACCCATACCTACTTAAATCATCAGTGAGAGTGAGAACATAACGATAGCCACCGCGAGCCTCAACACTCATCGGACCGCACACATCAGTATGTATGATTTCCAATAAGTCGGTTGCTCGCTCCATTGTTCCTGAGAACGGAGTCTTGGTCATTTTACCCATAAGGCATGGTTCGCACGTGTCAAATGAT
>NW_021313063.1:0-1237 GCF_002162155.2 Triticum dicoccoides | reverse complement strand
ACAACAACAACAACAACAACAACAACAACAACAACAACAACAACAACAACAACAACAACAACAACAACAGCAACAACACCAACAACAACAATGTAACATCCCAAAATTCTAAATTTTGGAATGTTATAAACAAATAGATAGATTTGATTGATTGCTTGATTGATTGACTGAAAGTGAGTGAATTCGAAACTTTTGGAAGTTAAATGAGAGGGAATAAAAGGATTTTCCCAAACTTTCATTTTTGCATTTTATGCTCTCCGTGAATTCAAATGCTTTTCAAACACAAAACCCTAGAGAGAAGATGACATGACTTCTTCCATTTAAAATGAAAAGGGTGTTTGAAAAATAATTGAATTTCATTTGGAAATATTCCAATTCTGAAACTTTATGTGACTCAATGATTTTCACGAGAGAAGATAAAATGACTTCTTCAAATTATATGAAATATGAGTTGGGAGTTTCAAAGAATTAAATTCAAAGCCCCTTTGAATTTATTTTCAATTTGGAATAGATCATCATGCATATTTTATTTTTTTGCATTTTGGTCGATCCTAGAAATTTCACGCAACTCAAGGACCCTTGGAGAGAGTTGGAGATTTCGTTATTTTCATGTTTGAGAGTTTTCTCGAATTGAAAAGAGGATCATTTGATTTATTTATTTCATCTTCAATTATTTTTCCGTTATCAAAAAAATATAAGAGAGGGAATAATATGACTTTCCCAAATTTAGGAAAATGAAGATTTAATAAATAGATCAAATTTTGTTTGCCGGAGTTTTATTCGCATTTTATTTGGATAGGGAAAAAAATGCGTGTTTTCAAAAATTTGCTTTTAGGTCCGGAGAAAAGTTCATTTTGTTCGACTCATTTTTAGGAGTCGGGGAAAGTTTACTGTATTAATTTTGGAGTTCGTTTAGATTTTTTTTATTTTGTCGCTCTGCGCGCGAGACCGTTTAAAAAAAAAACTGCAGCGCCTTGGGCCAAAGGCCCAAGCTGCTAGCCGCCGGCCGGCCAAGGCCAAGGCCACCGCGCGCGCCAAGCCAGGGAGCCACTTCTTTTCCTTGCCCTAGTAGGACTCCTTTCCTACTTCGTTTATTCCGTATCTATTTCTAGATCTTTTCCTTTTGTTTCCTAATCCTAGTCTATTTCTTGTCCCCTACCCCAAGCAAAACCCTCCCCTCCCCAATATAAATACCCAAGCACCCCCCCCTCTAAACACATCAAACCAACACCTCTCC
>NW_021313062.1:0-903 GCF_002162155.2 Triticum dicoccoides | reverse complement strand
AGTAGGATCATGGATCATGTCAAGGATGTTGAAACCGGCAGTTGGAACGTAACTCCAGAAATATTGAAGGACGTCGCGAGAGACTTCGCGTCAACAGAGATGATCTGGCAAAAGAACTTGAGCAGGACAAGCACGATTGGAAGAAGCCATCGGAGACATGAACATGACTTGAAGAGTTTGGAGACGTTGAAGATTCATTGACCTTTAGAAGACCAAACCCCTATTATATACCTACGTTAGATGCGACGTTTGTGAGCTGTCATTTGTTTGATGTTTTTTCGACAGCCACAACAAAATCTGTCTTTTCAAAACTTTTGCTTGTATTGTGTGCATTCCTCTCTCTTGATCTCTCTTATCTCACCCCAAACCCTTGAACCCAATAGAGGATGAATGGCGATGAGCTTGTATTTTCTGGACCGATGAGTCAATTGGAGACAGACCGATGGATTCAGAACATGGAGGATCATATGGAGAACAACCCTATAGTCGGAAAAGATATGGCCCAGCATGCTCTTCAATGCTTTGAAAGAGGTGCTGCTACTTGGTGGAGGATGTACCAAACCATCAATGGATGGCAAGGAGTAACCACTTGAAAAGAATTTAAGTTGACCTTGCTAAAGTCTCAGTTTGTGTCCCAGAAGTTGAAGCCTCATGGAAAGGATATGAAGAAACCTTGTGCATGCAAGATTTGTGGAGAAATCGGGCACACCCACAACAACACCAACAACAACAACAACAACAACAACAACAACAACAACAACAACAACAACAACAACAACAACAACAACAACAACAACAACAACAACAACAACAACAACAACAACGACGACGACAATAGCAACAGCAACACCAACAACAGCAACAAAAACAACAAGAACAACAGCAGCAACAACAGCAACACCA
>NW_021313061.1:0-1396 GCF_002162155.2 Triticum dicoccoides | reverse complement strand
AGGTGGGCCTGGCCCTGTTCGGCGTTCGCGGATACTTAACACGCTTAACGAGATCTTGGTATTTGATCTGAGTCGGCTACGAGCCTATACGCACTAACCATCTACGTGGGAGTAGTTATGGGTATCCCGACGTCGTGGTATCAGCCGAAGCACTTCAGACGTCAGCGACGGAGCGGCGCGCGCCGAATTGGACTGGAACGCCACTAGGCTAGGTCTGCTTTCGGCCGCCCTCGCAACGTGCAGGTGTGCTCAGGGCGATGGGCCCAGACCCCTGCGCGCTTAGGTTTAGACCGGCGTGCTGGCCTCTCTGTTTTGCCTAGGTGGGGCTGCGACGTGTTGATCTTCCGAGGCCGGGCATGACCCAGGAAAGTGTGTCCGGCCAAATGGGATCGAGCGTGTTGGGTTATGTGGTGCACCCCTGCAGGGAAGTTAATCTATTCGAATAGCCGTGATCTTCGGTAACAAGACGACTTGGAGTTGTACCTTGACCTTATGACAACTAGAACCGGATACTTAATAAAACACACCCTTCCAAGTGCCAGATACAACCGGTGGTCGCTCTACCTCAGGGATATGAGGAGGGGATCGCCGGGTAGGATTATGCTATGAGATGTTACTTGGAGATGCTACTTGGAGGACTTCGACCTACCCTCTTCTGCCTGTTGCAAGACGAAGGTGACCAGAAGCGTAGTCTTCAACAGGATTAGCTATCCCCCTCTTATTCTGGCATTCTGCAGTTCAGCCCACTGATATGGCCTCCTTACACATATACCCATGCATATGTAGTGTAGTTCCTTGCTTGCGAGTACTTTGGATGAGTACTCACGGTTGCTTTCTCCCCCCTTTTCCCCCCTTTCCCTTCTTTCTGGTTGTCGCAACCAGATGCTGGAGCCCAGGAGCCAGACGCCACCGTCGACGACGACCCCTACTACACCGGAGGTGCCTACTACTACGTGCAGCCCGCTGACGACGACCTGGAGTAGTTTAGGAGGATCCCAGGCAGGAGGCCTGCGCCTCTTTCGATCTGTATCCCAGTTTGTGCTAGCCTTCTTAAGGCAACTTGTTTAACTTATGTCTGTACTCAGATATTGAGGCTTCCGCTGACTCGTCTATGATCGAGCACCTGTATTCGAGCCCTCGAGGCCCCTGGCTTGTATTATGATGCTTGTATGACTTATTTATGTTTTAGAGTTGTGCTGTGATATCTTCCCGTGATTCCCTGATCTTGATCGTACACATTTGCGTGTATGATTAGTGTATGATTAAATCGGGGGCGTCACAACCAACAACACCAACAACAACAACAACAGCAACAGCAATAGCAACAGCAACAGCAACAGCAACAGCAACAGCAACAGCAACAGCAGCAGCAGCAACAGCAGCAACAGCAGCAGCA
>NW_021313060.1:0-1201 GCF_002162155.2 Triticum dicoccoides | reverse complement strand
TTTTTCGAAACCTACTCCGGCAAGGAAACACGAATCGGAATTTAGATGGATCTCGAAAACAAACCTAATATGACAAGAACTCGGATTGGTGGTGGATATATGGTGGTAGATGGCAGCGATGGTGGTATATGACAGCGGTGGTGGTATATGGATACGGATTCGAAGCGGTGGCGGATAAGCGGTGGTGGTAGATGGCAGGGGCGATGATGATGGTGCGGCGGCGGCGTGACAACTTATGACCAGAACTCGAAACTCTAAAAGACTAGACTCTAAGACCAGCAACTAGACACGACGATGCAACCGCAAATTCAACAAAGCAAAACCCTAAAAAGATTATGCAAAGGCTCAGATTGGTTCGGATATGATGAACTAACCCTAATTTTTTTGTGGCTTTTTCGTGGACTGTAGGTATGAAGAACAGACTCGATCTAAACAACGAAAAACTATAAAATCTCATCGAGCAACCTGGAAATCCGATACCACTTGATAGAGCCGGAGGTGTCCCGTCTTTCGATGAGATGATGGATTTCGCTTTGGTGGAAGTTGACTTTGACGATCCGACTACGAACGTGCGAGGACATCGCGCCTTAGCAATCGCTAAACCAACTCCGAGAGGTTATTGACCACGCCGGAGCACGATCAACCTGACCACGAGGGTCTGTTTCCTGCGAGCAAACGAAGAACAAGCAAGAAACTGAGATTACAATCTGGATATTGCGAATATAAGATGAAATCTTTATTGATCAAGGTGGGGTTCTGTGACGCCTTTGTCTGGTCGTTGAACACAAACGAAGTACGCGAAGTTGCAGCTATGGCGAACTTTTAATCTAAACAAAACCCAAAGTCTAAACGATGCCCTAAGGGCTGTATATATGGAGGAAGAGTGGGGAACTTCGTGACCCTTGGTGGAGGGGTCCGAAATCAACCCTATATCTTGTTTCCCCACACATACGGACTCTAAAAATAGCCTATACTTATGTATTTCCAAATTACATGGGCCTGGCCCAATAATAAGGTGACGCAGCACCTATAATAGCCTCGGGACGAAATTTATGAAGTGGCATCTTGTATATTTCGTCCAAGGCTTCATGCACCCATTATGGTGGCTTCAAAGTCCTGAAATCATCACTTGTAATTCCGTTCTTGTTCCCCTTGCGCATGCCATCATCTCCATGCTTGTTCTTAATCCAATGTTCATCCT
>NW_021313059.1:0-1702 GCF_002162155.2 Triticum dicoccoides | reverse complement strand
GTGAATGCCCCCAGACCAACCCCAATCAATCTGCTAAAGCTGTTGGCCGTGGCAAGCCGACAGGGAAAGTGTTTCATGCTAAACCGGTCACCGCTTCACGTGGCCATGTCAACTGTATCTCTGCCGAAGAAGCTCAAGAGGATCCCAACGTCGTTCTCGGTACGCTTCTTGTTAATTGCCACCCGGCATCTGTTCTTTTCGATACAGGAGCCTCTCATTCTTTTATATCTGAAAATTATGCTCGCTTGCATAACATCGCATTCGGTGATATGCCAACCTCTATGGTAATCCAAACTCCGGGATCCAAATGGCAAACTTCTAGAGTAAGCCATGGAAACGAAATCCAAGTCGACAGACTTGTTTTCCTCGCATCGTTGATAGCCCTTAAATCTTCAGATATTAATATCATTCTGGGTATGGACTGGATGTCAGCTCATCATGCCCAAATTGATTGCTTCTCTAGGACTGTTCAACTCACCCATCCTTCGGGGAAGATAGTCAATGTCTTGACCCGAATAGCCAAGCGACAATTATATTCTCTTAACGCCAGCCCTTTGCCAGACCTTGAGGACGTTCCGGTAGTCCGTGACTTTCCGGATGTCTTTCCAGAGGAATTGCCAGGTGTTCCACCTGACAGGGATGTTGAGTTCGTAATAGACCTCATTCCAGGAACCGTTCCGATTGCTAGAAGACCCTATAAGATGGCACCCCTAGAACTAGCCGAGCTTAAGAAACAACTCGATGAATCCTTGAAAAAGGGTTTCATCCGCCCTAGTTCATCTCCGTGGGCTTGCCCCATCCTATTCGTCAAGAAGAAGGATGGTACGGACCGGATGGTTGTAGATTACCGACCTGTCAATTTGGTCACAATCAAGAACAAATATCCGCTTCCCAGGATCAACGACCTGTATGATCAGCTCGCTGGATCCTCAGTCTTCTCCAAGATGGATTTGAGGTTGGGCTACCATCAAATCAAAATCAGAAACGGGGACATTCCTAAGACGGCCTTTGTTACTCGTTATGGCCAATACGAGTACACTGTCATGTCCTTCGGTTTAACCAACGCTCCAGCCACCTTTTCTCGGTTAATGAACTCAATCTTCATGGAGTATTTGGATAAATTCGTCGTGGTTTACCTCGATGATATACTCATCTACTCCAAGAACGAGGAAGAACATGCCGAACATCTAAGGCTAGTGTTGCAGAAACTTCGAGAGCATCGCCTTTATGCCAAATTTTCTAAATGTGAATTCTGGTTATCAGAAGTGACCTATCTGGGTCATGTAATATCTGGTAAAGGTATTGCTGTTAACCCTGAGCGAGTTCAAGCCGTCCTCAACTGGACTCCACCTGAATCGGTCAAGCAAGTTCGGAGTTTTCTAGGCTTAGCGAGCTATTGTCGTCGCTTTGTCGAGAACTTCTCCAAAGTTGCCAAACCTCTAACCGAACTCCTCAAGAAAGATAAGAAGTTCGAATGGACTCCACAATGTGAGCACAGCTTTCAGGAACTGAAAAGACGCCTGACTTCTGCTCCCGTACTGGTACCGCCAGACTTCTCCAAGGACTTTGTTATCTACTGCGACGCCTCGCGACAAGGACTAGGTTGCATTCTCATGCAAGATCGACACGTAATTGCCTACGCTTCACGGCAATTGCACCCACATGAGGAGAATTATCCTACTCATGATCTAGAGCTTGCAGC
>NW_021313058.1:0-1819 GCF_002162155.2 Triticum dicoccoides | reverse complement strand
CCTCCCGAGGAGGCCGACCCGGAGCTAGAAGGGAGGGGGTCGGAGGGTGGGTGGGTGGGTGGGTGGGTGGGGGGGGGCGGATAGCAGGGCGCGCCCGACCGCCACGGGGTCGACCGGAGAGCACCACAACCAACTGGAGCGGACCCCCAGATCTATGGCCGGACGGAGCTGCCGCAGGGACTCGCAGCCGGGGATGGGTGGGGGGTGCACTACGACCGCCAGCACGTCGGAGCCACCGGGGAGGGGCGCACGCACCGCCGGTCACTAGATCCGGGCGACCACCTCTGGCGACGACGACGCGCGGGTGGGCTGGAGGCAGGGAACGAGCCTGTGGCGGCTAGGGTTTCCCCTGAGTTGGCCGGCTCGGGCGACGCGGGGGCCGGGAGAAAAACAGTACATGATCGTACGCGTGCACCTACACGCCCCAACTATTAACACATGCTGCTGAGCCATTACTCATAAGTCAAATTCAAGGCATATTTACAACATATATTTTGGTTGATCCATATGTATAACCATCAACCTTTTGTTCATTCCATTTTATATGACCCAACCCTTTTGATCGATCAGCTATATATAAGCTCTTGGACATCCAAGTGTAAAACACCACCTGTTGTCCTCTTCCCTCTCTACTTCTAAAACGTAGATCCAATCTTAGCGTGCCTAACCTTTTGATGCAGATGGCCACAACACAAGATCCTCATAGGCAGCTACCCATTCTACAATACGAAGAGCGAAGCACTTCGGTCATGTCGACGGCTCGACCGTCCGTGTCTGCAACGTGCACACATTTTCTTCGGAAGGAGAGGACTAGGGAAGACATCTAGAAGGAGCATTGGATCGTTGTGGGCATGCCCTAGCACTGGTGTGACTAGCGCATTGCATTCAGCGGATAAACACGAGACCGAGCGCTCATAGTTCGGAAGAAGATGGAATTAATTATTCCCCGCACCGTCAGGATCAGATAGATGAACTTGTCCACCCCGACGGCCACAAGAACGATGTGGTGGACGATGACGAGCACGAGGTCATACTTGGTAAAGGTATTGCTGTTAAAGGTATTGCTGTGTCAGAAGTGACCTATCTGGGTCATGTAATATCTGGTAAAGGTATTGCTGTTAACCCTGAGCGAGTTCAAGCCGTCCTTAATTGGACTCCACCTGAATCGGTCAAGCAAGTTCGGAGTTTTCTAGGCTTAGCGAGTTATTGCCGTCGCTTTGTCGAAAACTTCTCCAAAGTTGCTAAACCTCTAACCGAACTCCTCAAGAAAGATAAGAAGTTTGACTGGACTCCACAATGTGAGCACAGCTTTCAGGAACTGAAAAGACGCCTGACCTCTGCTCCCGTACTGGTACCGCCAGACTTCTCCAAGGACTTTGTTATCTACTGCGACGCCTCGCGACAAGGACTAGGTTGCATTCTCATGCAAGATCGACACGTAATTGCCTACGCTTCACGGCAATTGCACCCACACGAGGAGAATTATCCTACTCATGATCTAGAGCTTGCAGCTGTAGTCTATGCACTTAAGACCTGGCGACATTACCTCCTCGGTAATCGTTGCGAAATATTCACTGATCACCAAAGTTTGAAGTACATCTTCACCCAACCGGATCTGAACCTCAGGCAAAGACGTTGGGTTGAATTGATCACAGACTTCGACTTAGGGATAACCTACACCCCAGGGAAAGCCAACGTCATGGCTGATGCGCTAAGTCGTAAATCTTATTGTAACAACCTGATGTTACAACAAAGTCAACCGCTTCTCCATGAGGAATTTCGGAAGCTAAACCTTCACATTGTACCTCAAGGTTTTCTT
>NW_021313057.1:0-604 GCF_002162155.2 Triticum dicoccoides | reverse complement strand
AATACAAATGATTTTACACTAGAGTTGAACTAGTTCTATAGCCTATTACAAATAATTTTACACTAGAGTTGAACTAGCTCTATAGCCTACTACAAATAATTTTACACTAGAGTTGAACTAGAACTATAAGCTAGTTCAAATAATTTTACACTAGAATTGAACTAGCTCTATAGCCTAGTACAAATAATTTTACACTAGAGTTGAACTAGCTCTACAAGCTAGTTCAAATAATTTAACACTAGAGTTGACCTAGCTCTATAGCCTAATACAAATGATTTTACACTAGAGTTGAACTAGTTCTATAGCCTATTACAAATGATTTCACACTAGAGTTGAACTAGCTCTATAAGCTAGTTCAAATAATTTTACACTAGAGTTGAACTAGCTCTATAGCCTAGTACAAATAATTTTATACTAGAGTTGAACTAGCACTATAAGCTAGTTTAAATAATTTTACACTAGAGTTGAACTAGCTCTATAAGCAAGTTGAAATAATTTTACACTAGAGTTGCACTAGCTCTATAGCCTAGTACAAATAATTTTACACTAGAGTTGAACTAGCTCTATAGCCTACTACAAATAATTTTACACTAGAGTTGAACAA
>NW_021313056.1:0-927 GCF_002162155.2 Triticum dicoccoides | reverse complement strand
AATTGTGGAAATCCCTCTGGGACCCCAAAACAATGAGTAATAGTACATGAAACGGGGCAGAGTCGGCCAAAACTGCGAGTGTTTATGACCGACACATAAATGCACCCCAGGGATCGTCAATCGTGGAATCGCTCTAGGACCCCAAAACGGTGAGTAATAGTGCACGAAATGAACCAGAATTGGCCAAAATTGTGAGTGTTGATAACCGACACGTAAACGCACCCTGGGGTTCGTCAGTTGTGCAAATCACTCCGGGGCCCCAAAACTGAGTAATAGTCCATGAAACGGGCCAGAATCGGCCAAAAGTACGACTGTTGATGACGGAAAAGCAAACGCACCCCAGGGTTCGTCAACCGTGGAAATCACTCCGGGACCACAAAATAGTGAGTAATATTCCATGAAAGAGCCCAGAATCGAACAAAACTAGGATTGCTGGTGAACGACACATAAACGCACCCCAGGGTGCGTCAATCGTGGAAATCGCTCCGGGACCCCAAAACAGTGAGTAATAGTCCAAGAGACGGGACAGACTCGGCCAAAACTGCGAGTGTTGATGACGGACACGTAAGCGCACCTTGTGGTTCAACAACTATGCAAATCGCTTTGGGACCCCAAAACGGTGAGTAATAGTCCAAGAATCGGGCCAGAATCAGCCCAAACTGCGATTGTTGATGACCGACACGTAAGCGCACCTTAGGGTTCAACAACTATCGAAATCGCTTTCGGACCCCAAAACGGTGAGTAATAGTCCACGAAACGGGCAAGAATCGGCCAAAATTCCGAGTGTTGATGACGGACACGTAAACGCACCCAGGGGATCGTCAATAGTGGAAATAGCTCTGGGACCCCAAAATGGTGAGTAATAGTCCATGAATCGTGCCAGAATTAGCCCAAACTGCGATTGTTGATGACAGACACGTAAGCGCA
>NW_021313055.1:0-1204 GCF_002162155.2 Triticum dicoccoides | reverse complement strand
GCTCTTCACTCGGTAGGGTTTTTGTAACTTAGGCGAGTCCTTGGACTGCAGCTAAGCCCCCGAGTGAGAGGTTTGCTCTCCACTCGGTAAGATTTTGATAAACTTAGGCGAGTCCTTGGACTGCAGCTAAGCCTCCGAGTGGAAGTCTGGCTTACCGCTCGGTAGGATTTTGATAACTTAGGCGAAACGGATTCGCAGCTAAGCCTCCGAGTGGGAGTCTGGCTCACCACTCGGTAGGATTTTTACAAACTTAGGCGAAACGGATTCGCGGCTAAGCCTCCGAGTGGGAGTCTGGCTCACCACTCGGTAAGATTTTTACAAACTTAGGCGAAACGGATTCGCGGCTAAGCCACCCACTGAGGGGGAATTTTATTGGACAAAAATAAAAAGTGACAGAAATTATGGAGGAACTATGACACTATTATTTTGAGGTCCATGAACTACAGAAGTACTTTATTGCAACTTATCCGAGTGATAAAACTTAAGTATAAAATGGGCGGAGTAGTTCCGCGTTCCAAGCTCGGGGCTCGTCGATATTATGCTCGACGTTGTAAAGACGGTACGCCCCGTTGTGGAGAACCTTGGTGACGATGAAGGGACCTTCCCAAGAAGGAGCAAGCTTGTGTGGTTTGTGCTGATCCACTCGGAGAACTAAATCTCCTTCCTAGAAGGCTCGACCTCTCACATTTCTGGCGTGGAAACGACGCAAATCTTGTTGGTAGATGGTCGAGCGGATCAGAGCCATCTCCCTTTCTTCCTCTAAAAGGTCGACTGCGTCCTGCCGTGCTTGTTCAGCCTCTGCTTCGTTGTAGATTTCAACTCGAGGAGCATTGTGGAGAAGATCACTCGGCAAGACTGCTTCAGCTCCGTAGACCAAGAAGAATGGAGTTCTTCCGGTCGACCGATTAGGTGTGGTCCGCAGCCCCCAAAGCACTGAGGGAAGTTCGTCGACCCAAGCTCCAGCCGCGTGTTTGAGATCACGCATCAGTCGGGGCTTCAATCCCTTAAGAATCAGTCCATTAGCTCGCTCTGCTTGTCCATTCGACTGCGGATGGGCGACTGAAGCGTAGTCGACCCGTGTGCCTTGGGAGTTACAGAAATCTCTGAATTCCTCCGAGTCAAAGTTCGACCCATTATCCGTAATGATGCTGTGCGGGACTCCATATCTGAATATTAGTTCCCTGATGAAGCTAACAGCAGTACC
>NW_021313054.1:0-1048 GCF_002162155.2 Triticum dicoccoides | reverse complement strand
TGAGCGACACCACATAAAGGGCTTTAAAATAAACAATCATAGTGAATATCCCGGAGGTAGAACCATCCCTGAGATACTCGATAATAATAATAATATCACGGGTTAGTCAACAATAATAATAATCATAGTTATCACAAGTCACGAGTAGTAATTCCATTCTGGTTAACCATTTCACCTCCGAAGACCGACACTAAGACCGACACCTGACCCATCCCAGACTGTAATCCTTAACCATGGACACGGCTATTCGAATAGATTTAATCTCTGCAGAGGATGTACTCTTTACCCACGAGTAACGGATTTCTTTAGTCCATCGGGACTAATTCCGTCTACGGTCTTTTTGTTGAAAACACACCTAACTTGCACACACCAGCTTAACTCACACGTGTCTGGAATCACCCACGACACCTGTTAAGCAACTCTAAGTGGGGAGGCTACAACCTCGCGTAGCATGGGATCAAACTTATATCGAGCGCTCTAAGGGGTGGCCTCCCCTCTCGGTCCCAACCGGAAACACCCATGCCCCCGTACCAGGTGGCCTGCCTACCAGCTACAACCAGTATCTTCCACCATGGCCTCTCTGTACGGTGTGTGCTAGAAAGAGGTTGACAACTTACTGAACCGTACTCTACTTGCTGTAGAGACGAGTGGTAGTACGAAACAAGTATGGGGGTTACTGGAACAAGACTCGATCTACGGTCGACTCAGGAGGTTCAAGTATTCCCTGCATGATTAGTATAACGAATATATTTCATCCAACAGAGTCACCTCTCATATCACCTTACCATGCCATACCAGACATAACCGTCCCGACGGAGACCGGCGACAAACTCATGCCTACCCAAGGCAGAGGTTTTCCCGGGTTCCTGCCGGTATGCATGCAAGGCACATGAGGGTGATTATCATCACAAGTGTGTTCATTTCCAACAGCATGGAAATCAATAACATGCACCCATGCATATGATCATATCACATGAAATAACAAGTCCTTCGAAATGCGGTGGTGTTATAAATGCATCAACGATCACACCAAAAATATTATGCCGGG
>NW_021313053.1:0-1302 GCF_002162155.2 Triticum dicoccoides | reverse complement strand
AAGTTCTATAGCTAAAAGATGGAGGAGAATCGCTCAACTAGTGAGCATGTGCTCAGATTGTCTGGGTACTTCAATCGCTTGAATTCAGTGGGAGTTAATCTTCCAGATAAGATAGTGATTGACAGAATTCTCTAGTCACCATCACCAAGTTAGTAGAACTTCGTGATGAACTATAGTATGCAAGGGATGATGAAAATGATTCCCGAGCTCTTCGTGATGTTGAAATCAACGAAGGTAGAAATCAAGAAAAAGCATCAAGTGTTGATGGTTGACAAGATCACTAGTTTCAAGAAAAAGGGCAAAGGGAAAGAAAGGGGAACTTCAAGTAGATTGACAAGCAAGTTGTCACTCCCACGAAGAAGCCCAAAGCTGAACCAAAGCCTGAAACTGAGTGCTTACACTACAAAGGAAATGGTCACTGGAAGCGGAACTACCCTAAATATTTGGTGGATAAGAAGGATGGCAAAGTGAAAAGGGGTATATTTGATATACAGGTGTTTGATGTGTGCTTTACTAGTGTTTATAGCAACCCCTCGGTATTTGGTATTGGTTCAGTTGCTAAGAGTAGTAACTCGAAACGGGAGTTGCAGAATAAACAGAAACTAGTTAAGGGTGAAGTGATGATGTGTGTTGAAAGTAGTTTCAAGATTGAAATGATCATCATCGCACACTCCCTATTCTTTCGGGATTAGTGTTGAACCTAAATAAATGTTATTTGGTGTTTGCGTTGAGCATGAATATGATTTGATCATGTTTATTGCAATACGGTTATTCATTTAAGTAAGAGAATAAACTGTTGTTCTATTTACATGAATAAAACCTTATATGGTTATACACCCAATGAAAATGGTTCATTGGATCTCGATCGTAGTGATACACATATTCATAATATTGATGCCAAAAGATGCAAAGTTAATAATGATAGTGCAACTTATTTGTGGCACTGCCGTTTGGGTCATATCGGTGTAAAGCGCATGAAGAAACTCCATAAAGATGGATTTTCGGAATCACTTGGTTATGAATCATTTGATGCTTGCGAACCGTGCCTTTTGGGCAAGATGACTAAAACTCCGTTCTTCGGAACAATGGAACGAGTTACTGACTTGTTGGAAATAATACATACCGATGTATGCGATCCAATGAGTGCTGTTGCTCGTGGCAAGCATCGTTGTTTTCTGACCTTCACAAGATGATTTGAGCAGATATGGGTATATCTACTTGATGAAACATAAGTCTGAAATAGTTGAAAGGTTCAAAGAATTTCAGAGTGAAGTGGAAAAATCATCGTAACAAGAAAATAAA
>NW_021313052.1:0-897 GCF_002162155.2 Triticum dicoccoides | reverse complement strand
AAAAAAATGGCTCCATTGGGTTTTGGTGCTTCCCCATGGCCAGGACAAGATAACTTTATCATTGTGCTATGAGATTAAACAGGGAGAGGGATGCTAACGCTCCTTTTGCTTGGCAGTATAAAGTACTAGTAAGTATAGATAAGAGGTTGGTTTTTTGAGGAATCAACAGTTAACGGGTGAGGCTCAGGCTGCAGTGATGGCTGCAGTATAAAGTAATATTCTTGTTTCGGTGTACATATGTAGGACACAAACAATTAAGGTGTCTATTTTGATTTAGTGCCTTTGCCTCCACTGCCTTTATCTGGATTGAAGCTTGCTTGTGTTTACTTCTGATTACAAGATCTCCATACTCAGAGATTTCTTTATATATGTTGTAGTATAAATATATTGTTTTGTCATTCTGTAATTGTTAGTGGAATTTACACTGTAAATGTTAGTGGGTTTACAGTGTACTTCTAGTGAATTTTTTCTCTGTATTTGCTAGTGGCATTTTTACTGAAACTAAATTGAAAATGGGACTCTGTGCACCAAGTTAGAGAGATGATGAAACAGCGTGGTGTGCTCAAAGACGCAGCATGCAGCTGGGTTGGGTCTGACAACTGTCCACCTGTCAACTGATGCAAATTAACGGTGATTTTTTCATGATATTTTGGGGGATTTCCTTCCTCTGTTGATTCGTTCTTGGGCTTTGCTGCTCCAACAGCAAAAGGAAAGCGTACAATGTCTGATCGATTCTGGACATGCATGGTCGCTTAGTTAGCAAAGTCGACTTATTTACAATACAGAGTAGCTCACAAATCTTAATACAACCTGTGTCAACTTAATTAGCCACTGAAATACAACAAAGAGGTTTATTTATGTAAGCTAGGCTAACTTAATCAAACATACTCCTACTAC
>NW_021313051.1:0-1196 GCF_002162155.2 Triticum dicoccoides | reverse complement strand
ATAAGGAAATAAATAATAACTTTATTATTGCCTCTAGGGCATATTTCCTTCAGTCTCCCACTTGCACTAGAGTCAATAATCTAGTTCACATCGCCATGTGATTTAACAGCAATAGTTCACATCACCATGTGATTAACACCCATAGTTCACATTGATATGTGATCAACACCCAAAGGGTTTTACTAGATTCAGTCATCTAGTTCACATCGCTATGTGATTAACACCCAAGGAGTACTAAGGTGCGATCATGTTTTGCTTGTGAGAGAATCTTAGTCAACGGGTCTGTCACATTCAGATCCGTAAGTATTTTGCAAATATTTATGTCAACAATGCTCTGCACGGAGCTACTCTAGCTAATTGCTCCCACTTTCAATATGTATCCAGGTTGAGACTTAGTGTAACTTTTACAACAAACTCTTTTATCACCTCCATAATCGAGAAACATCTCCTTAGTCCTTACTAAGGATATTCTTGACCAATGTCCAGTGATCTACTCCTAGATCACTATTGTACTCTCTTGCCAAATTCAGAGTAAGGTATACAATAGGTCTGGTACATAGCATAGCATACTTTATAGAACCTATGACTGAGGCACAGGGAATGACTTTTCATTTTTTTTTTCTATTTTCTGCTGTGGTCGGGATTTGAGTCTTACTCAATTTCATACCTTTGCAACACAGGCAAGAACTCTTTCTTTGACTGTTCCATTTTGAACTATTTCAAAATCTTGCCAAGGTATGTACTCATTGAAAATCTTATCAAGCGTCTTGATCTATCTCAATAGATCTTGATGCTCAATATGTAAGTAGCTTTTACTGAGGTCTTTTCCTTTTTAAAAAACTCCTTTAAAACACTCCTTTATGCTTTGCAGAAAAATTCTACATCATTTCTGATCAACAATATGTCACTCACATATACTAATCAGAAAGGCTGTAGTGCTCCCACTCACTTTATTGTAAATACAGGCTTCTCAAAAAGTCTGTATAAAACCATATGCTTTGATCAACTCATCAAAGCGTATATTCCAACTCCGAGAGGCTTGCACCAGTCCATAGATGGATCGCTGGAGCTTGCACATTTTGTTAGTACCTTTAGGATTGACAAAACCTTCTGGTTGCATCATATACAACTCTTCTTTAATAAATCCATTAAGGAATGCAGTTTTGTTTATCCATTTGCCAGATTTCATAAAATGC
>NW_021313050.1:0-1517 GCF_002162155.2 Triticum dicoccoides | reverse complement strand
AGGTCGGTAATCTACAACCATCCGGTCCGTACCATCCTTCTTCTTGACGAATAGGACGGGGCAAGCCCACGGAGATGAACTAGGGCGGATGAAACCCTTTTTCAAGGACTCATCGAGTTGTTTCTTAAGCTCGGCTAGTTCTAGGGGTGCCATCTTATAAGGTCTTCTAGCAATCGGAACGGTTCCTGGAATGAGGTCTATTACGAACTCAACATCCCTGTCAGGTGGAACACCTGGCAATTCCTCTGGGAAGACATCCGGGAAGTCACGGACTACCGGAACGTCCTCAAGGTCTGGCAAAGGGCTGGCGTTAAGAGAATATAATTGTCGCTTGGCTATTCGGGTCAAGACATTGACTATCTTGCCCGAAGGGTGAGTGAGTTGAACAGTCCTAGAGAAGCAATCAATTTGGGCATGATGAGCCGACATCCAGTCCATACCCAAAATGATATTAATATCTGAAGATTTGAGAGCTATCAAAGATGCAAGAAAAACAAGTCTGTCGACTTGGATTTCATTTCCATGGCTTACTCTAGAAGTTTGCCATTTGGATCCCGGAGTTTGAATTACCATAGAGGTTGGCATATCACCGAATGCGACGTTATGCAAACGAGCATAGTTTTCAGATATAAAAGAATGAGAGGCTCCTGTATCGAAAAGAACAGATGCCGGGTGGCAATTAACAAGAAGCATACCGAGAACGACGTTGGGATCCTCTTGAGCTTCTTCGGCAGAGATACAGTTGACATGGCCACGTGAAGCGGTGACCGGCTTGGCGTGGAACACTTTTCCTGTCGGCTTGCCACGGCCAACAGCTTTAGCAGACTGGTTGGGGTTGGTCTGGGGACACTCACGCATATAGTGACCAGATTCCCCACACTTGAAACAAGTCACGGAACTGGTACGTGGAGGAGCATTGTTGGTTGGACCCCCATAGGGCTTGGCTGGAGCAGACTGTTGAACAGGGCGAGGCGCCTGGAAAGATGGCCTCGGTGTGAACCTGGGTGGCAGGGCGGTGTTGGGTACCCACACGCGGCGCTTCTGAGGACCAGCACCGGATGAGGAACCCATGTCACGGCCATGCTTGCGTGTTGTGTCATAGTCAGTCTGACCAGTTTCAGCACTGATGGCTTTGTTGACAAGTTTCTGAAAAGATGTGCACTCATGCAGACGGAGGTCGCGGCGAAGCTCAGGACTAAGTCCCTTACGGAACCTTGCTTGCTTCTTGGCGTCAGTAGAAACT
This sequence comes from Triticum dicoccoides, assembly GCF_002162155.2. Taxonomy (NCBI): domain Eukaryota; kingdom Viridiplantae; phylum Streptophyta; class Magnoliopsida; order Poales; family Poaceae; genus Triticum; species Triticum dicoccoides. Next base: position 274 of record NW_021313050.1, on the reverse strand, counting down.
TCCTCGGTTGCATATCGTGCGAGGTTACCAAACTCCCTGCTGTAAGCATCCACAGAAAGTCGGCCTTGGGTGAAACTGCAAAATTCCTCACGTTTACGGTCCATGAGACCCTCCGGAATGTGATGTTCACGGAAAGCCTCGCTGAATTCAGCCCAAGTAGTGACATGGCCCGCCGGGCGCATAGCTCCATAATTCTCCCACCATAGACTGGCGGGGCCTTCAAGATGATATGCAGCAAAGGTGACCTTGTCAGCCTCCGCTACCAGCGCGGAAC
>NW_021313049.1:0-979 GCF_002162155.2 Triticum dicoccoides | reverse complement strand
GTTCTGACATCATTTGCTATTTTTCAGTCATTTACGGATTTGTTTAGAGAGCTAACCGACCGTGAAATTGAAAATCACTACAAAATGAACTCTGAAAATGTTGAAACTTGGCATGGTATCATCATTTCACCCGCATAGCATGTGCGAAAGAGTAGAGAGGGTCAGGGCAAAAACAGGACGCACTTCATTTACAAACTGGACAATCTCTTTCGGAGTATCAGGGTTTCGGACGAGAACTCATCTGTTACACGGGCACTTCCATGCTTTTTAAACTTATCTGAAATCCCAATTTCTTTTGCGTTCAATATGCAGCATTCAAAGCGACGTCATCAATTTCCAACACGTTCTGACATCATTTGCTGTTTTTCAGTCATTTACCGATTGGTTTAGAGAGCTAAATGACCGTGAAATTAAAAATCACTACAAAATGAACTATGAAAAAGTTGAAACTTGGCATGGTATCATCATTTCACCCACATAGCATGTGCGAAAGAGTAGAGAGCGTCACGGCAAAAACTGGACGCACTTCGTGTACAAACTGGACAATCTCTTTCGGAGTATCAGGATTTCGTACGAAAACTCATCTGCTACACGGGCACTTCAATGTTTTTTAAACTTATTTGTAATCCATAATTTTTTTTGCATTTAGTATGCAGCATTCAAAGCGAGGTCATCAATTTCCAGCATGTTCTGACATCATTTGTTGATTTTCAATCATTTACCGATTTGTTTAGAGAGCTAAATGACCGTGAAGTTGAAAATCAATAAAAAAATGAACTCTGAAAATGTTGAAACTTGGCATGGTATCATCATTTCACCCGCATAGCATGTGCGAAAGAGTAGAGAGGGTCACGGCAAAAACAGGACGCACTTCATTTACAAACTGGACAATCTCTTTCGGAGTATCAGGGTTTCGGACGAGAACTCATCTGTTACACGGGCACTTCCATGCTTTTTAAACTTATTTGAAATCCCAATT
>NW_021313048.1:0-1304 GCF_002162155.2 Triticum dicoccoides | reverse complement strand
ACCAGGCAAGCCCCCCCTTTGATCACCAGATATCGCCTACTCTTCTCTATACTGCTTGCATTAGAGTAGTGTAGCATGTTACTGCTTTCCGTTAATCCTATTCTGATGCATAGCCTGTCATTGCTGCTACAGTCATTGATACCTTACCCGCAATCCTAAATGCTTAGTATAGGATGCTAGTGTTCCATCAGTGGCCCTACACTCTTGTCCGTCTGCCATGCTATACTACTGGGCTGTGATCACTTCGGGAGGTGATCACGGGCATATACTATATACTTTACACTGTTACATTACCTGTGATACTGTTCGGAGTTGGGGGCTGAAAGGACAGGTGGCTCCACCCCGGTAGAGGTGGGCCTGGGTTCCCGACGGCCCCCGACTGTTACTTGTGGCGGAGCGACAGGGCAGGTTGAGACCACCTAGGAGACAGGTGGGCCTGGTCCTGTTCGGCGTTCGCGTATACTTAACACGCTTAACGAGATCTTGGTATTTGATCTGAGTCTGGCTACGAGCCTATACGCACTAACCATCTACGTGGGAGTAGTTATGGGTATCCCGACGTCGTGGTATCAGCCGAAGCACTTCAGACGTCAGCGACGGAGCGGCGCGCGCCGGATTGGAACGTAAGCCTGCTCTTGTATTAAGGGGGCTAGTTCTGCTTCCGGCCGCCCTCGCAACGTGCAGGTGTGCTATGGGCGATGGGCCCAGACCCCTGTGCGCTTAGGTTTAGACCGGCGTGCTGGCCTCTCTGTTTTGCCTAGGTGGGGCTGCGACGTGTTGATCTTCCGAGGCCGGGCATGACCCAGGAAAGTGTGTCCGGCCAAATGGGATCGAGCATGTTGGGCTATGTGGTGCACCCCTGCAGGGAAGTTAATCTATTCGAATAGCCGTGATCTTCGGTAACAGGACGACTTGGAGTTGTACCTTGACCTTATGACAACTAGAACCGGATACTTAATAAAACACACCCTTCCAAGTTCCACAGACAACCCGGTGATCGCTTTTCCGCAGGGCGACGAGGAGAGGATCGCCGGGTAGGATTATGCTATGCGATGCGACTGGAGATGCGCTTGGAGATGCTACCTGGATATGCTACTTGGAGATGCTACTTGGAGGACTTCAATCTACTCTCTTCTACATGCTGCAAGACGGAGGCTGCCAGAAGCGTAGTCTTCGACAGGATTAGCTATCCCCCTCTTATTCTGGCATTCTGCAGTTCAGTCCACTGATATGGCCTCTTTACACATATACCCATGCATATGTAGTGTAGCTCCTTGCTTGCGAGTACTTTGGATGAGTACTCA
>NW_021313047.1:0-834 GCF_002162155.2 Triticum dicoccoides | reverse complement strand
CCAACATGGGTATCCAGATCCCGCTGTTGGTTATTGACCGGAGAGTCATCTCGGTCATGTCTGCTTGTCTCCCGAACCCGTAGGGTCTACACACTTAAGGTTCAGTTACGCTAGGGTTGTAGGGATATGTATATGCAGTAACCCGAATGTTGTTCGGAGTCCCGGATGAGATCCCGGACGTCACGAGGAGTTCCGGAATGGTCCGGAGGTAAAGATTTATATATGGGAAGTCCTGTTTCGGGCATCGGGACAAGTTTCGGGGTTATCGGTATTGTACCGGGACCACCGGAAGGGTCCCGGGGGTCCACCGGGTGGGTCCACCTGTCCCGGGGGGCCACATGGGATGTAGGGGGTGCGCCTTGGCCTAATGGGCCAAGGGCACCAGCCCCACATAGGCCCATGCGCCTAGGGTTTATGGGGGAAAGAGTCCTAGGAGGGGAAGGCACCTCCTAGGTGCCTTGGGGGGGAGGGAAACCCCCCTTGGCCGCCGCACCCCCTAGGAGATTGGATCTCCTAGGGCCGGCCACCCCCCCTTGGCCCTCCTATATATAGTGGGGGAGAGGAGGGACTTCATACCTGAATGCCTTGGCCTTTGGTTGCCTCCTTCTCCCTCCCCAACACCTCCTCCACCTCCATAGTGCTTAGCGAAGCTCTGCCGGAGTACTGCAGCTCCATCAACACCACGCCGTCGTGCTGCTGCTGGTGCCATCTCCCTCAACCTCTCCTCCCTCCCTTGCTGGATCAAGAAGGAGGAGACGTGGCTGTTCCGTACGTGTGTTGAACGCGGAGGTGCCGTCCGTTCGGCGCTGGTCATCGGTGATTTGGATCACGTCG
>NW_021313046.1:0-1560 GCF_002162155.2 Triticum dicoccoides | reverse complement strand
AAATGAACTCTGAAAAGGTTCCAAGTTGGCATGGTATCATCATTTCACCCACATAGCATGTGCAAGAAAGTAGAGAGGCTTACGGCAAAAACTGGATGCACTTCGTGTACAAAACAAATAGTCTCCTTTGAAGTATCAGGGTTTCATACGGAAACTCGTCTGTTACAAAGGGATTTCATTTCTTTTGAACTTATTTGAACCCCCTTGTTTTTCTGTGTTCAAAATGCACCATTCAAAGACACATCATCAATTTACAACCATTTCTGACTTCATTTGTTATTTTCATGCATTTACTGATTATCTTGATCTATAAGACCATGGAATTGAAAAGCATTTGAAATGAACTCTGAAAAGGTTCCAGGTTGGCATGCTATCATAATTTCACCCACATAGCATGTGCAAGAAAGTAGAGAGGCTTACGGCAAAAACTGGATGCACTTCGTGTACAAAACAGACAGTCTCCTTCGAAGTATCAGGGTTTCATACGGAAACTCGTCTGTTACAATGGGATTTCATTTCTTTTGAACTTATTTGAACCCCCTTGTTTTTCCGACTTAAAAATGCACCATTCAAAGCCACATCATCAATTTACAACCCTTTCTGGCTTCATTTGTTATTTTCATGCATTTACTGATTATTTTGATCTATAAGACCATGAAATTGAAAAGCATTTGAAATGAACTCTGAAAAGGTTCCAAGTTGGCATGGTATCATCATTTCACCCACATAGCATGTGCAAGAAAGTAGAGAGGCTTACGGCAAAAACTGGATGCACTTCGTGTACAAAAGAGACAGTCTCCTTCGAAGTATCAGGGTTTCATACGGAAACTCGTCTGTTACAAAGGGATTTCATTTCTTATGAACTTATTTGAACCCCCTTGTTTTTCTGTGTTCAAAATGCACCATTCAAAGACACATCATCATTTACAACCCTTTCTGACTTCATTTGTTATTTTCATGCATTTACTGATTATTTTGATCTATAAGACCAAGAGATTGAAAAGCATTTGAAATGAACTCTGAAAAGGTTCCAAGTTGGCATGGTATCATCATTTCACCCACATAGCATGTGCAAGAAAGTAGAGAGGCTTACGGCAAAAACTGGATGCACTTCGTGTACAAAACAGACAATCTCCTTCGAAGTATCAGGGTTTCATACGGAAATTCGTCTGTTACATAGGGATTTCATTTCTTTTGAACCTATTTGACCCCCTTGTGTTTTCTGTGTTCAAAATGCATCATTCAAAGCCACATCATCAATTTACAACCCCTTCTGACTTCATTTGTTATTTTTCATGCATTTACTGATTATTTTGATCTATAAGACCATGAAATTGAAAAGCATTTGAAATGAACTCTGAAAAGGTTCCAAGTTGGCATGGTATCATCATTTCACCCACATAGCATGTGCAAGAAAGTAGAGAGGCTTACGGCAAAAACTGGATGCACTTCGTGTACAAAACAGACAGTCTCCTTTGAAGTATCAGGGTTTCATACGGAAACTCGTCTGTTACAAAGGGATTTCATTTCTTTTGAACTTATTTGAACCCCCTTGTTTTT
>NW_021313045.1:0-1078 GCF_002162155.2 Triticum dicoccoides | reverse complement strand
GTGATCACAGCCCAGTAGTATAGCATGGCAGACGGACAAGAGTGTAGGGCCACTGATGGAACACTAGCATCCTATACTAAGCATTTAGGATTGCGGGTAAGGTATCAATGACTGTAGCAGCAATGACAGGCTATGCATCAGAATAGGATTAACGGAAAGCAGTAACATGCTACACTACTCTAATGCAAGCAGTATAGAGTAGAATAGGCGATATCTGTTGATCAAAGGGGGGGCTTGCCTGGTTGCTCTGGCAAGAGAGAGGGGTCGTCAACTCCGTAGTCGAACTGGTCAGCAGCAGCGTCGGTCTCGTAGTCTACCGGAGAAAAGAGGGGGAAGAAACAATGAATACAGAGCAAACAAAGCACCACAAAATATATCAAGGCAATACGCGGTGTTCGTTGTGCCCTAACGCGGTAGTAGGTGATACCGGTGAAGGGGGGAAAACCCCCGGGAAAGTATTCCCGGTGTTTCGTGTTTTCGGGCAGAGGAGCCGGAGGGGAAAAGTTGCGGGTTCGATAGGTTAGGGGTGTGTGGCGGACGAACGGGCTGCGTAACCGGATTCGTCTCGTTGTTCTGAGCAACTTTCATGTTGAAAATATTTTAATCCGAGTTACGGATTAAAAGATATGATTTTCTAAAGATTTTATTAATTTCTGAAATTTAATTAATTATTTAATTAATTCGAAAATGAATTAATGACATCAGCATGATGTCATGCTGACATCAGCAGTCAACAGAGTTGACTGGTCAACCTGACCAGTGGGTCCCACTGGTCAGTGACACATTTTAATTAACAGATTAATAAAACTAATCATAATTAATTAAGGGGGTGGGCCCCACTGTCATACTAATTAATTAGCTAATTAACAGTAGTTAATTAAGTTAATTAATCATTAGGTTAATTAATTTTAATTGGTTAATTTAATTAGAAATAATTAAGTTAATTAATTAGTTAATTAATTAATTTCATTATTTATTTATTATTATTATTATTTTCTAATTATTTTTATTTTATATTTTTATTTTTATTTTATCAAAATGTTCTCTGGGCGGGGCCCACTTGTCATTGGCCCCGGGG
>NW_021313044.1:0-1263 GCF_002162155.2 Triticum dicoccoides | reverse complement strand
AAGTTCGAGGGGTTGGAGCTCCATCATATACCCCGACTGAAAAATCAAGCAGCTGATGATCTAGCAAAGATAGGTTCCAAGAGAGAAGCCATTCCGAGTGGTGTGTTCTTGGAGCATATACACACTCCGTCAGTCAAAGAAGATCCTTTCACCGAAGAAACTCCGCAGCCCAAGGGCGCCACAGATCCGACTGAAGTTGAAATCCCAGCGGTGGTCGACTTGATCATGGAGGTTTTGGTGGTCATTCCCGACTGGACGATTCCGTATGTCGCATATATCTTGAGGAAAGAACTTCCGGAGGATGAGGAAGAGGCTCGACAGATCGTCCGTCGATCTAAGGCCTTTACCGTAATCAAAGGACAATTATACAGAGAAAGCGCGACTGGAGTCGGTCAGAAGTGCATAACACCAGAAGAAGGTCGACTCATCCTCAATGATATTCACTCGGGGACCTGTGGTCATCACGCGTCCTCCCGGACCATCGTGGCCAAAGCATACCGAGCCGGATTTTACTGGCCCAAGGCGAATGAGATGGCAAAAGAGATAGTAGATAAGTGCGAGGGATGTCAGTTCTACTCGAATATGTCGCACAAGCCTGCGTCAGCTTTGAAGACCATCCCGCTCGTCTGGCCTTTTGCAGTTTGGGGGCTGGACATGATCGGTCCTTTGAGAACAGGACGAAGTGGCTTCACGCATTTACTGGTGGCAGTCGACAAGTTCACCAAGTGGATCGAGGCTAAACCAATCAAGAGCCTTGACACCGGTACTGCTGTTAGTTTCATCAGGGAACTAATATTCAGATATGGAGTCCCGCACAGCATCATTACGGATAATGGGTCGAACTTTGACTCAGAGGAATTCAGAGCTTTCTGCGACTCCCAGGGCACACGGGTCGACTACGCATCAGTCGCCCATCCGCAGTCGAATGGACAAGCAGAGCGAGCTAATGGACTGATTCTCAAGGGGCTGAAGCCTCGACTGATGCGTGATCTCAAACACGCGGCTGGAGCTTGGGTCGACGAACTTCCATCTGTACTCTGGGGACTGCGGACCACGCCTAATCGGTCGACCGGAAGAACTCCATTCTTCTTGGTCTATGGAGCTGAAGCGGTCTTGCCGAGTGATCTTCTCCACAATGCTCCTCGAGTTGAAGTCTACAACGAAGCAGAAGCTGAACAAGCGCGGCAGGACGCAGTCGACCTTTTAGAGGAAGAAAGGGAGATGGCTCTGATCCGGTCGACCATCTACCAACAAGATCTGCGG
>NW_021313043.1:0-1184 GCF_002162155.2 Triticum dicoccoides | reverse complement strand
TCGAGAGGCTCGACGGAGTGGTGGAACGTGGGTGGATGTAATTTGATAAAATCACTGAGTGACACCACGTTAGACCTCTGATGGTGTGCTGTGTTCTGTTCAATACGCTCCAACAAACGGTTGGTCTCCCGCTTGTTTCTTTCGGCTTCCATCATAACCTCGGCTAGGGAAGGAGGATGAGGCAGATTTGCATTCCTGACTTCACTGCCTTCGGCCTGCTCTTGAGGAGCAGGGTTAGTGCGCGTGTTGACCATCCTAGGAAAACAAGACAATGATTTAGTCAGAATGATAAAATTCCGACATAGGATACAGAATGTAAGGAATAACTCGAAATGCAAGATGATCATCCGTATGACATGGTAGATACAGAAACTGCTTCTTTATTCCATCGTCATACACACCATACAGGGTTTAGTACAAGACCAAACAAAGTACTATTACGGTGAAAAGAGGATTACATCTCATCAGAGGCATCCCAAGCTCCTATACATTATTTTTCTACACCTCCGGAAAGAGTACAAACTAGGTCATATCCCACGAGTCATGCGGGACGATAGACGACACAGCTAGTGCGAACTAGTGATACTACCACTAACTCAGACCGATCCGTAGTAGTTCTCGTAGAAATCACCTCCATAGCCTGGAAGCTCAACATGATCATCCGGAAACAGACGATCTCACGGAGCTTGTGGACCATAAGGGCTAGGATGAGGTCTTGGACCAACAGACGGTGGCCTGCGGGGACCGCGAGGTGGGGTGATGCCTCCTACATCACGCCAACCCATCACGTCTGGCAGAGCAGATCTCACAGGATAGAGATCGCGCATATCTGAATATCCAGCTTGCACCGCCGGTGCAAACCGAGTCAATGTGGCCCAGTGGTCAGCACGGGTATTGAAGAGCTCTAACCTCAAGGCCCGATTTTCACGGTCCTTATCCTCGAGCATCTCAGCAGTAGTGCGAGTCCGTGAATCCTCCTGGGTGGGGTCAGCATAGATAGCCTGGAGATACCCTTGTGCTCCCGGAAGTGATCCTGGCATATACCGGAAATCAGAGTCCCGAAATAGACCAGACCTGACTCGCATGATGGTCATCATAGAGTAGGCGGCGTCCTGCACAGCCATCTCAATAGTAACCCCGAGTCCATAGGAGCAGTGAAGGGGCTCGGTGGACCCAGGATAAGA
>NW_021313042.1:0-1004 GCF_002162155.2 Triticum dicoccoides | reverse complement strand
CAACCCACCATGTACTCCTACATGGCCTCTCACCGCTACCTTTACCAAATCGTGTTCACACACTTAGCTCACACACAGTAGGACATGTTCACACGCCTCTGATTCATCCCCGATGAATCAGACCTGACTCAACTCTAAGCAGTAGCAGGCATGACAAACAAGCATGAATGAGTAGGCACAACAGGGCTCAAACAATTCCTACTCATACTAGTGGGTTTCATCTATTTACTGTGGAATGACAGGTCATGCAAAGGATAAAGGGGTTCAGCTACCGCAGCAAGTAACAGATGAATCGTTGTTGTCCTAATGCAGTAAAAGAGAGCAGGAGCGAGAGAGTAGGATTGTATCTGAATGAACAAGGGGGTTTTGCTTGCCTGGCACTTCTGAAGATAACATTGAGTCTTCATCAGTGTCAACGATCACGTCATCGGTATCACGTCTATCGAGAGGGGACAAATACCGGCAAACACAGAAGAAACACGATCAATGCAATGCACAGTATGATGCATGCTATGACATGGCAAAATGAATGTGTTTTGGGCTAATGCAACTAGCATCAGATTAAATGAAGTTGGTTTGAATACAAAATTCAAATTCAAACTCCATATGTGATTATTCAAATGCCATTTAATTGATTTGTGCTAAACAGAAGCTATAAGTTGTTCTAACATGCATGAAAATGGTACAGATGGATTCCTTGAATTTTTCTGATAATTTTTCATATATAAATTATTTAATTTGGAGTTACGGTTAATTTTCTATGATGTTTAGAAGTTTATATAATTTTCTGGAATTTCCTGTATTATAATAAATCCAGAAAATGGTTTATTGCGTCAGCCCCACGTCACAGTGACGTCAGCAGGGTCAACTGGGCTGGCTCGGTCAAACCTGACGTGTGGGGTCCACACGTCAGTGACACAGGAGCTAATCCCGGTCAAACCCAGCGCTGACTGGGGTTTGACCAGGGGTGGGGCCCGCTGTCAGTGGCCTAGGGGGTTGGTTAG
>NW_021313041.1:0-1210 GCF_002162155.2 Triticum dicoccoides | reverse complement strand
TGATGTCCATATTCCTAAACTGAAATTGAATATTCCACCATTTGAGGGTAGATATGTTCCTGATATATATCTTACTTGGGAGTTAGAAACTGAACAACGATTTACATGTTTACAATATCCTGAGGAGAGACGAGTTGCTGCTGCTGTTTGTGCTTTCACTAGTTTTGCATGTGTATGGTGGTCTGAACATTGTAGATTATATCCTATTCCAACTACTTGGGCTGCTTTGAAAACTGCTATGCGTACGCGTTGGGTTCCACCATATTATCAACGTGAATTGCTTCAAAAATTGCAGCGTTTAAGACAAGGGAAAAATTCTATAGAAGAATATTATCAGGAATTACAAACTGGCATGATTAGATGTGGTATTGTTGAGGAGAATGAAGCTATGCTTGCACGTTTTTTGGGTGGATTAAATAGAGAGATTCAGACCATTCTAGACTATAAGGAGTATACTAATATCACTCGTTTATTCCATCTTGCTTGTAAAGCTGAACGTGAAGTGCAGGATCGACAAGCATTGGCGCGAACTAACTTTTCTGCAGGCCGACCTTCATCATGGACACCGTGTGCATCTTCTACTTCAACTGCACCAGCACCTCAATTAGGTGCCTCCTCCAGTCGTGATACAAGAAAACAGGCACAACCACCATTATCTGCCAAGAGCGCACCTGCTGGGCCTGCACGAAGTTCTTCTTCTTCCATGGCATCAACAGGGCACACAAGTGATATTATTTGTCGTCGTTGTAAGGGAGGAGGTCATTATTCGAGAGAATGCAAATCTCCGCGTGTGATGATTGCTACCGCGGATGGTGGATATGAGTCCGCTAGTGACTATGATGAGGAGACTTTGGCTCTTATTACACGTGAAGAACATGGTGGAGATGATTCTGATCATGAGACGCAATACATGGCTCCTGAAGACGCTGACAGGTATGAATGTTTAGTTGCTCAACGTGTTTTGAGTGTGCAGGTCACACAAGCTGAGCAAAATCAGAGGCACAATTTGTTCCATACCAAGGGAGTTGTGAAGGAACGTTCTGTGCGCGTCATCATAGACGGAGGTAGTTGCAACAACTTGGCTAGCATGGAGATGGTGGAGAAGCTTTCTCTCACCACAAGACCACATCCACATCCTTACTACATCCAATGGTTCAACAACAGCGGCAAGGTTAAGGTAACACGTACTGTTCGTGTGCATTTTAGTATC
>NW_021313040.1:0-1325 GCF_002162155.2 Triticum dicoccoides | reverse complement strand
TGGGAAGGTAGTACTTGATGAAGAACTCATAAAAAGTTATGCAGTTCCATGATAATCTCGAGATACCAGGGGGGTAATACTCGACGATAGTCCAAAGTAGAGCTTAGACTGGGGTATTGCTCTAAAGAAGGTAAGTGCTTAAACTTGCACGAGAAATGGTATTTCAAGGAGATCATGGTCGGAACCACGATTGCAATAGGCCAAATCCCAGATATAAGAACTTATACCAAGGGAATAATTAATTTAAGAGAAGCTTTAATGATATGATCTACATCATGTCCATGGGCATGAACATAAAGTTCAAGGTCGACTCCCACTTCTTCAATGCATAACCTTTCATTCACCTCTCGTATTTCGAAAATGACATTAGTTGTTGAAAGTGTTTTTTTTACCTGGTGCAATACCAGATAAATATGACCAGTGTAATCTTTCGGGTTCACACGGATTAGGGAAGGCGTAGGTTCAACCCATCAGGGCATCTTAGGAACATATACCACAAACTTCAATAGTAAATACCACCAGCTCGAAAGCAGAGCATGGTTGGCCAAGCAGATGATACAATTTACCAAAGGCACTATGTATCAGGGGAAGAACTCACAAGGTGATTGAATATGAAGGACACTGTCGGATAGCAATCCAACAATGGATCGGGCAATCCACAACGGAGTTGAGTTGAGTATCGGTATTCCAGAAAGAATGCACGGGCATCATATTATAGAACATCGGAATAATTCGATGCTTAGATAACAAAGGAATTATGATTTCCAAAACAAAAGATCAGAAGCAGTCGCTCTGACCAAGGATGGATAAGTTGGATAAACCAGAGGCACAATTGGCGACAAATAGTTTGGTCGAGAACCAGCTCATGTTCAAAAATGATGTCTCATTCGGAAAGATAAGTTAGAAGGGTTGATAGATGATTGTGTGCATTCGCACACATGTTGAATCAATAGGATCAAAATGACGGTGTCAAAAGATACTAGTGAATATTGCCAGATATATGGGAAGCATCCATAATGCTAGTAGACAAGTATTTGCAGAGCAATAAAGCTGCTAAGGATTTTCGGAGGATTGAATAGTATTTCAAAGACTTTTGTGAAACACCTGAACAACTGGGATGAGCGGATACTCGGAAGGTGCGAGAAGTTATTCTTAGGGGTATTCAGGTGGCAAAGAACTGCAAGGCAGTAGGCACAAAATATTCTCAGGGTATCTTGTAATAACAAGATCGACTGAGAATAAAAGTAAGCACGACAGGTGTAAGTATTTATCCATAGGGATATTTCAGTGGTAGGGAATTGCAAAGGCAACGGGCACAAGGTCTC
>NW_021313039.1:0-1079 GCF_002162155.2 Triticum dicoccoides | reverse complement strand
GGGGGGGGGTTAGCCGCTAATGATGCCCACGTCATCATCGCCGGACTTACGCCGGCGGCGACCAAAATGGCGGCGGCAACGCGCCGGACTTGCGCTAAAGGCGACGGAGGCGGCGGCTGAGGGCACCGGGGCGTAGCCCGGGCTCTCCCGCATCTGATGGGGTAGGTGGGAGGCTGCGGGAACGCCGGGGCTCGTCGGAACGGAGCTCGCGGCGGCGCCGGAGTTCGGGTGGTAACGGGCGCGAGGCCCTGGTGGGGTTTTGGACAAGCTGAGCTGCGCATGGCTTCCTGTGAGCCTCACGAGCTCAAAGCCGTGCTCGGACGCGACCGAAACAAGCCATGGCCGCGACGGCAGCATGGCCGGCGGCAGCGAGCTCCGGTTGCGGTGAGACAGCGGTTACAGCATGGGGGCGAGCGAATGGAGAGAGGGGAAACACAACGGGGCTCACCGCGATGCCGAAGGGGAGGTTAGCGAGCTCGGGGAGGTCCTAGCGGCGCTGAATCGACCGGAGGCGAGCTCGGCGCTGGAGGTTGAAGACGACGGCGGTGGCGACATTGCAGGGGCTCCCGCGGTGCGCTTCTCGGCGAGGAGGAAGAGGTGGTCGAGGCGGATCTCCCTGGGGCGTCGGTGAGGCGTGGGGAGCACGGTGGCTGTGGCAATCGGCGTCGGTGGCGGCGGCTCCGCTCGGGTCCGAGGTGCGGAGCGAGAGGGAGAGCAGGAGAAGGGGATGAGCACGGGAGGGAGTTGAGAGAGAGGGGGTCCAGAGAGAGAGAGATGGTCGAGGGGGGTCGAGGCCGTCTCCGTGGCGTCGCGAGGGGGTCGGGGAGGCTGCCACGGCGAAGCAGGAGGTGGCCGGCGTCGGCGCGCGTGCGTCCAGCACGCAGCTGCTTCGTGCGCTGGCACGGGAAGAAGACAGGAGAAGGGGGCCAGATGGGCTGGGCCGCGGGAGGAGCTGGGCCGGCTGGGCTGCACGGGTGAGGCCAGGTACTTCTCTTCTCTCTCTTTCTATTTCTGTTTTTATTTATTGTTTTCTATTTTGTTCTGTTTTGTTTTAATTTAGTAAAATACTAAACCATTTT
>NW_021313038.1:0-7865 GCF_002162155.2 Triticum dicoccoides | reverse complement strand
AGTGGGCTGAACTTATTGTATGCAGACACATTGAAAGGTATGGGCATTCCGATGTCCCGACTGAGCACTAGTAACATGAGCTTCCATGGAGTTATACCAGGGAAGAAGGCCGAGTCACTCGGCCAGATAGCTTTGGACGTAGTGTTTGGTGATTCGAAGCATTTTCGCAAAGAAAAGTTGACGTTTGAGGTCGTGGATTTTCAAAGTGCATATCATGCCATTTTGGGGAGACCAGCCTATGCACGGTTCATGGCTCGACCATGTTACGTGTACCTCAAATTGAAGATGCCCGGTCCCAAAGGGGTGATCACTGTCACCGGTGATAGGAAAAAGGCAGAGGAGTGCTTTCAGAAGGGCTCCAAGATTGCCGATTCCCAAGTGACAGCGGTCGAGTTCGAAGAATACAAGCAAAACGCAGATCCGAGTGACTTGCTGCAATCCAAGAAGCCCGCCACAGAGTCTGCATTCCAGTCGTCCGGTGAGACGAAGCCTGTTCACATTCACCCGACCGACCCCGAAGCAGCTCCGACCCGCATCTCCACAACACTCGACCCAAAATAGGAAGAAGCGCTCATCCAGTTCCTCCGTGAGAACTGGGACATTTTTGCATGGAAGCCCGCTGACATGCCAGGTGTTCCCAGGGGACTGGCTGAGCATCGCCTAAGAGTCGACTCGTCTGCAAAACCATTCAAAGAGCATCTTCGGCGGTCCGCCGTCCAGAAGAGAAAGGCCATCGGTGAAGAAGTGGCTCGACTGTTGGCGGCAGGATTTATCCGAGAGATATACCACTCCGAGTGGCTCGCTAATGTCGTCATGGTTCCTAAGAAGGACAAGTCGCTCCGAATGTGCATTGATTTCAAGCACATCAACCGGGCCTGCCCGAAAGATCATTTTCCTCTCCCTCGCATAGATCAAATTGTTGACTCGACCGCGGGATGCGAGAGGTTGTCTTTTTTAGATGCTTACTCCGGGTACCACCAGATCCGTCTGTACGGGCCCGATGAGGTAAAAACAGCTTTCATCACTCCATTCGGGTGCTTTTGCTATATCACCATGCCATTCGGCCTCAAGAATGCCGGAGCCACATTTATGCGAATGATTCAGAAGTGTCTACTCACCCAAATCAGTCGGAATGTGGAAGCTTATATGGATGATATTGTTGTCAAGTCACGAAAAGGTTCCGACCTGCTCGCTGACCTCGCCGAAACATTTGCCAACCTCAGAAGGTATGATATCAAGCTCAATCCATCAAAGTGCACATTTGGAGTTCCTGGTGGCAAGTTACTCCGTTTTCTCGTTTCCGAACGGGGAATCGACGCTAACCCAGAGAAGATTGGCACTATTCTCCGAATGAAACGCCCTGTGCGAGTGCACGATGTCCAGAAGCTTACTGGATGCTTGGCCGCATTAAGTCGATTCATCTCACGACTCGGTGAAAAGGCACTGCCTCTTTACCGACTGATGAAGAAGGCTGACAAGTTCGAGTGGACTCCAGAAGCTGATGCAGCCTTTGCCGAGCTAAAAGCTCTGCTCTCCACCCAGCCGGTGCTTGCTGCTCCAATCAGCAAAGAGCCTCTGTTGCTCTACATCGCAGCCACAGGACAAGTCGTCAGTACTGTGCTAACGGTCGAGCGGGAAGAAGAAGGAAAAGCTCTCAAAGTTCAGCGCCCAGTGTATTATTTGTCTGAAGTCTTGACTCCATCCAAGCAGAGATATCCTCATTATCAGAAGCTTGTGTATGGAATATACATGACCACAAAGAAGGTTGCTCATTATTTCTCTGACCATTCCATCACAGTCGTCAGCGATGCTCCACTATCAGAGATTTTGCACAACAGAGACGCAACTGGTCGAGTGGCCAAATGGGCGATTGAACTTCTTCCCCTTGATATCAAGTTTGAGGCAAAGAAAGCCATTAAGTCCCAGGCGATAGCAGATTTCCTCGCCGAGTGGATTGAACAACAGCAGCCGACTGAAGTTCACTCGGAGCATTGGACCATGTTTTTTGATGGCTCTAAGATGTTGAATGGTTCCGGTGCTGGGGTTGTCCTGGTTTCCCCCAGAGGAGATAAGCTCAGATATGTGCTCCAGATTCACTTTGATTCCTCCAACAATGAGGCAGAATATGAGGCCCTCCTATACGGGTTGCGCATGGCCATTTCACTCGGCGTCCGTCGCCTAATGGTCTATGGCGACTCGGATTTAGTGGTCAATCAGGTGATGAAAGAGTGGGACGTGAGAAGCCCAGCCATGACTGGATACTGCAGTGCAGTGAGGAAGCTGGAGAAGAAGTTCGAGGGGTTGGAGCTCCATCATATACCCCGACTGAAAAATCAAGCAGCTGATGATCTAGCAAAGATAGGTTCCAAGAGAGAAGCCATTCCGAGTGGTGTGTTCTTGGAGCATATACACACTCTGTCAGTCAAAGAAGATCCTTTCACCGAAGAAACTCCGCAGCCCAAGAGCGCCACAGATCCGACTGAAGTTGAAGTCCCAGCGGTGGTCGACTTGATCATGGAGGTTTTGGTGGTCATTCCCGACTGGACGATTCCGTATGTCGCATATATCTTGAGGAAAGAGCTTCCGGAGGATGAGGAAGAGGCTCGGCAGATCGTCCGTCGATCTAAGGCCTTTACCGTAATCAAAGGACAATTATACAGAGAAAGCGCGACTGGAGTCGGTCAGAAGTGCATAACACCAGAAGAAGGTCGACTCATCCTCAATGATATTCACTCGGGGACCTGTGGTCATCATGCGTCCTCTCGGACCATCGTGGCCAAAGCATACCGAGCCGGATTTTACTGGCCCAAGGCGAATGAGATGGCAAAAGAGATAGTAGATAAGTGCGAGGGATGTCAGTTCTACTCGAATATGTCGCACAAGCCTGCGTCAGCTTTGAAGACCATCCCACTCGTCTGGCCTTTTGCAGTTTGGGGGCTGGACGTGATCGGTCCTTTGAGAACAGGACGAAGTGGCTTCACGCATGTACTGGTGGCAGTCGACAAGTTCACCAAGTGGATCGAGGCTAAACCAATCAAGAGCCTTGACACCGGTACTGCTGTTAGCTTCATCAGGGAACTAATATTCAGATATGGAGTCCCGCACAGCATCATTACGGATAATGGGTCGAACTTTGACTCAGAGGAATTCAGAGCTTTCTGCGACTCCCAGGGCACACGGGTCGACTACGCATCAGTCGCCCATCCGCAGTCGAATGGACAAGCAGAGCGAGCTAATGGACTGATTCTCAAAGGACTGAAGCCTCGACTGATGCGTGATCTCAAACACGCGGCTGGAGCTTGGGTCGACGAACTTCCATCTGTACTCTGGGGACTGCGGACCACGCCTAATCAGTCGACCGGAAGAACTCCATTCTTCTTGGTCTATGGAGCTGAAGCAGTCTTGCCGAGTGATCTTCTCCACAATGCTCCTCGAGTTGAAATCTACAACGAAGCAGAAGCTGAACAAGCGCGGCAGGACGCAGTCGACCTTTTAGAGGAAGAAAGGGAGATGGCTCTGATCCGGTCGACCATCTACCAACAAGATCTGCGGCGTTTCCACGCCCGAAACGTGAGAGGTCGAGCCTTCCAGGAAGGGGATTTGGTTCTCCGAGTGGATCAGCACAAACCACACAAGCTTGCTCCTTCTTGGGAAGGCCCCTTCATCGTCACCAAGGTTCTCCACAACGGGGCGTACCGTCTTTACAACGTCGAGCATAATATCGACGAGCCCCGAGCTTGGAACGCGGAGCTACTCCGCCCGTTTTACACTTAAGCTTTATCATTCGGATGAGTTGCAATAAAGTACTTCTGTAGTTCATGGACCTCAAAATAATAAGTGTCATAGTTCCTCCATAATATCTATCACTTTTTATTTTTTGTCCAATGAAATTCCCCTCAGTGGGTGACTTAGCTGCGAATCCGTTTCGCCTAAGTTTGTAAAAATCCTACCGAGTGGTGAGCCAGACTCCCACTCGGAGGCTTAGCCGCGAATCCGTTTCGCCTAAGTTATCAAAATCCTACCGAGTGGTGAGCCAGACTCCCACTCGGAGGCTTAGCTGCGAATCCGTTTCGCCTAAGTTAAAAATCCTACCGAGTGAAGAGCAACCCTCTCACTCGGGGGCTTAGCTGCAGTCCAAGCACTCGCCTAAGTTGTGAAAATCCTACCGAGTGGTAAGCCAGCCTTCCACTCGGAGGCTTAGCTGCAGCCTCGTGCTCGCCTAAGTTATAAAAATCCTACCGAGTGAAGAGCAACCCTCTCACTCGGGGGCTTAGCTGCAGTCCAAGCACTCGCCTAAGTTGTGAAAATCCTACCGAGTGAAGAGCAATCCTCTCACTCGGAGGCTTAGCTGCAGCCTCGTGCTCGCCTAAGTTATCAAAATCCTACCGAGTGGTAAGCCAGCCTTCCACTCGGAGGCTTAGCTGCAGCCTCGTGCTCGCCTAAGTTATAAAAATCCTACCGAGTGAAGAGCAACCCTCTCACTCGGGGGCTTAGCTGCAGTCCAAGCACTCGCCTAAGTCGTGAAAATCCTACCGAGTGGTAAGCCAGCCTTCCACTCGGAGGCTTAGCTGCAGCCTCGTGCTCGCCTAAGTTATAAAAATCCTACCGAGTGAAGAGCAACCCTCTCACTCGGGGGCTTAGCTGCAGCCCAGTGCTCGTCTAAGTGGACTAAAGAATAAATCGATTGCAGCACAGGCACCTTGCTTTGAACCTGCAAAAGACATTCCGAGCCGAAGGCAATCGTATTCAAGCACCAAATCCAAGTTTGAATCGACATCTAAAGGAACCGAAAGTGCTCAGGCGTCAAGCCTGTTAAGGTTTGTCGGTTACAATTTCACTCGGCATACCGAGGCAAATTTAAAGCGTCGAGCCAGAAGAAGTTTTTTACCCCTCCTGTGGAGGGCTGGAAGGTGCAACAAATTCATCAAGGTCAATCCCGTCGGCGATCCGAGTGGCAGCTGCAAGGAAAGTTTCCATAAAGGATCTGAAGTCGTGCTTCTTGGTATTGGCCACCCGAAGGGCCGCCAGCTTCTCTTCTCGCGCATCTTTGCAGTGGACTCGGGCCAGACACAGAGCGACATCTGCACCACACCGAGCCGAGGACTTCTTCCACTCCTGCACTCGACCAGGGATCGTGTTCAAGCGGGCCAGCAGCGACTCAAGGTCATTCTGAAGTGTCTCCTCAGGCCAGAGCGTCGAGTCGATGCGAGATGTGGCGGCCTTCAGCCTTGCGAGATAGTCCACGACAGCTGCAACACGAGACTCCAGTCGGAAAACATCCATGGCAACTTCGTCGTTCACCGGAGAATTGACGGGGTCAAGGTTTGGCTCCAGTCGGCTGGTTTCTTCTTCAAAGTTTTGACAAAATTCTGCAAGGGTGATCACTAAGTCAAGGAGATAGTCGAATGGAAAAAGCCACAATTGGAAATATTTGCCAAACATGGAGGTCTACCTTCAAGCATAAGGAACAACTTTTTGGCAAGGCCACTCAGGAAGGCCTCCAGTTCAGTTTTCTTCTCAGTCAATTTGCTGACTTGGTCGGTCAGGGCAGCTTTGTCAGTTTTCAGTCGACTGACCTCCTTGTTGGCAATCCCAAGAGCAGCTTTTAGATTGGTATTGTCTTGTTCGAGCTTGGTAACTGAAGCTAACTTCTCGTCAGCAAGCTTGATCTTCTCAGCTAGCTCAAGGTCTTTCTTCTGCTGGGCCTCCCTTACCTTACCTGCAAGTTACAGCAAGATCAGATGCTGAAACAAGCAAGGGGCAAAGCAGTCGTCAGGGTCTCACCAAACATACCTTCGGTCTCCTCCTTTGCCTTTGTCAGCTTCTCCTGAACCAGCTTCAAGCTCAGCTCGACTTGAGTATGTTTTTGTTCCAGCTCTGAGTAGCGAGCCACAAGATCACAGGAGTTCTGTGAAGAACCAATCGACTAAATGTCAAATATAATTCACTTCCGAGTGAAAAAGGGATAAACACACGTTTCTAAGACTACAGCCAAATACAAGCATTCGACCGTAGTCTCGGGGACTACACCCAGTGGGTGCACTCAGCGTGCCCCCACCGGTTTGTGAAATCCAGTCGACCAGTCGACTGACAGAAAGATTGACATCATAAAGCCTAAGGCCGACTGCCAGCAGTCGACCTTAGCCTTGGGGACTACACCCAGTGGGTGCACTCAGCGTGCCCCCACCGGTTTGTGAAATCCAGTCGACCAGTCGACTGACAGAAAGATTGACATCATAAAGCCTAAGGCCGACTGCCAGCAGTCGACCTTAGCCTTGGGGACTACACCCAGCGGGTGCACTCAGCGTGCCCCCGCTAACACGGAGTTTATTCGACACACCCAGTGGGTAACTACTATGAATTCCGGAAAAGAAAAGTTTTTGGTAGCATATCCAACAGAACAAACAGCGGTCGACTGACCTGGACATTGCTTTGGAGGGCAGAACTGGCGTCATAAGCTGCCTGGCTCGCGTCCCGGATGGTCTTCAGCTGCTCCATCATGAGTCTCGCCTGGCGTATTGCCTCCTTCGCTGCGCCAGCTTGGTCCTCTGGGACGTGGTGCGTCGTGAAGAGAGAGGGCTGCTGGGCACTCGTCAGTGGATTTGCGAAGGACACCGTGTGTCGAGTGGTGTTCTCTTCCTCCACAGTCAGAATCTCAGGCGCCGTCACATCCTGAAGCACCTTACTGGCGGACGCTTTCCGACTCCTTCTGCGTGCCAGTGGTTCGTCATCCTCGTCGTCGTCAGGAAGATTGATAACAGTATTGGGCGGAGCTGCGAAGAAGAATCAGGATCAGAGGTCGCGAGTCAGTCGACTAAAAACGGTGTTAAGAATACAGTACCTGGGTTCGAAGTTGCCGCATCCTCCATCTCGTGGTCATCGGCCCGGGCCGAGGTCTCAGAAGTAGCAGCACTGCAACTCCAAAGGATCAGTCGACTAACTTCAGCGTCGACCAGAAATAAAGTTCACACAGAATAAGAAAATATGAGCAGCACGGTTACCCTGATATGGTAGGGATGGACACCTTCATCTTCGGCAAGAGTTTGATCGGCTTCGACGAGGCCGCCCTGGGCTGCTTCAGCGTCTTTTCAGTCGGCGCTGGAGAGGTGGTCCTAGGGCGCTTGGTCGACTGCGTCGCAACCCCCTTGCCACGTTCAGTCGAAGGGTCGTGGACGAGCTTCGACCGCCTTTCCGAGCGCGGTGGCACGACCTCCTCCTCATCCTCTTCCTCGTCCTCGACGTCGTCTTCATCACCGACATCATCATCATCGTCGTCATCGTCCTCTGCGACATCCGAGTCCCATTCCTCCTCTTCCTGGCTCTCGCCTCCGCTCGCCTCGCCCTCCTCAGTCGAAGCTTGTGCCCCATTGGGCATCGAGTACAGCTCGGTGAGGGCCTAACAAACGCCCAGACAAGAATCAGTCAACCAGTTGGCAGGATTAACAGAAATGAATACGACGAGGGCGCAGTGGAGAGCAGAGCAAGTGTACCTTGTTTGAGTCGCTGTTGTGGTCGAGTGGAGGAACCCTTCTGGCTCCGCGCGGGTTGTCCTTGTTTCCGGTGACGGCCGCCATCCATCTTTCCAGAGTGACATCGTCGACTGCTTCTGGATGGACTCTAGTCTCGTCTTCGGTCCCACAGTACAACCACATGCAGTGGCTCCGGAACTGGAGAGGCTGGATGCGACGCCTGAGGAAAACCTCCAAGAGGTCCATGCCTGTCACTCCCTCCCGAACCAACTGCACCACGCGCTCCATCAACATCTTCACGTCGGCTCTCTCCTCCGGAATCAGCTTCAGAGGGGAAGGCTTGCTCACTCGGTCCATGGTGAACGGAGGGAGTCCACTCGACTGCCCTGGCGTCGA
>NW_021313037.1:0-1096 GCF_002162155.2 Triticum dicoccoides | reverse complement strand
TTTCATTGGACGATTTGTGGTAGTCTATTTTGATGATATACTGATTTATAGCAGATCTTTGGAAGAACATTTGGAACATTTACGTGCTGTTTTTATTGCTCTACGTGATGCACATTTGTTTGGTAACCTTGGGAAGTGCACCTTTTGCACCGACCGAGTATCTTTTCTTGGCTATGTTGTTACTCCACAGGGAATTGAAGTTGACAAAGCCAAGATTGAAGCTATTGAGAGTTGGCCGCAGCCCAAAACGGTCACACAAGTGAGGAGTTTTCTTGGCCTCGCTGGATTCTATAGGCGTTTTGTGAGAGATTTCAGCACCATTGCTGCACCTCTCAATGAGCTTACAAAGAAAGATGTGCCTTTTCTTTGGGGTACCGCACAGGAAGAAGCCTTCTCCGTATTGAAAGATAAGTTGACACATGCTCCTTTACTCCAACTTCCTGATTTTAATAAGACTTTTGAGCTTGAATGTGATGCTAGGGGAATTGGATTAGGAGGTGTGTTATTACAAGATGGCAAACCCGTTGCATACTTTTCTTAAAAATTGAGTGGGCCTAGTCTGAATTATTCTACTTATGATAAAGAATTATATGCTCTTGTTCGGACTTTAGAAACATGGCAACATTATTTATGGCCCAAAGAATTTGTTATACGTTCTGATCATGAATCTTTGAAACATATTAAAAGTCAAGCTAAACTGAATCGTAGACATGCTAAATGGGTTGAATTCATTGAGACTTTCCCTTATGTCATTAAACACAAGAAGGGAAAAGAAAATGTTATTGCTGATGCATTGTCCCGTCGCTATACTATGCTTTCACAACTTGACTTCAAAATATTTGGTTTGGAGACCATCAAAGATCAATATGTGCATGATGCTGATTTTAAAGATGTAATGCAGAATTGTAAAGAAGGAAGAATGTGGAACAAGTTTGTCGTTAACGATGGATTTGTGTTTCGTGCTAACAAGCTATGCATTCCAGCTAGCTCCGTTCGTCTTTTGTTGTTGCAGGAGGCGCATGGAGGAGGATTAATGGGACACTTTGGCGTGAAGAAGACGGAGGACGTACTTGCTACACATTTCTTTTGGCCAAAG
>NW_021313036.1:0-3764 GCF_002162155.2 Triticum dicoccoides | reverse complement strand
GCGCCGGAGGAGTCCTACTCCTACCGGGAGTAGGACTCCCCCCTTTCCCTAGTTGGATTAGGACTTGGGGGGAAGGAGGAGAGAGGGAAAGGAAAGGGGGGCGCCACCCGCCTCCTTGTCCAATTCCGACTTGGGGGGGGGGAGGGGTGCGCGGCAGCCCCTAGGCCTCCTCTCCTCTTCCTCCACTAGGCCCATTAAGGCCCATTAGGTTACCGGGGGGTTCCAGTAACCTCCCGGTACTCCGGTAAAATGCCGATTTCACCCGGAACACTTCCGATGTCCAAACATAGGCTTCCAATATATCAATCTTCATCTCTCGACCATTTCGAGACTCCTCATCATGTCCGTGATCACATCCGGGACTCCGAACAACCTTCGGTACATCAAAATATATAAAATCATAATGAAACTATCATCGTAACGTTAAGCGTGCTGACCCTATGGGTTTGAGAACAATGTAGACATGACCGAGACACGTCTCCGGTCAATAACCAATAGCGGAACCTGGATGCTCATATTGGCTCCTACATATTCTACGAAGATCTTTATCGGTCAGACCGCATAACAACATACGTTGTTCCCTTTGTTCCCTTCTACATGTTCTACCTAGTTCAATATCCTTACCGCTAAGTCTCTTTACTCGTTCTGTAATACATCATCTTGCAACTAACTCATTAGTTGCAATGCTTGCAAGGCTTAAGTGATGTGCATTACCGAGAGGGCCCAGAGATACCTCTCTGACAATCGGAGTGACAAATCCTAATCTCGAAATACACCAACCCAACATGAACCTTTAGAGATACCTGTAGAGCACATTTATAATCACCCAGTTACTTGTGACATTTGGTAGCACACAAAGTGTTCCTCCGGCAAACGGGAGTTGCATAATCTCATAGTCATAGGAACGTGTATAAGTCATGAAGAAAGCAATAGCAACATACTAAACGATCGGGTGCTAAGCTAATGGAATGGGTCATGTCAATCACATCATTCTCCTAATGATGTGATCCCGTTAATCAAATGACAACACATGTCTATGGTTAGGAAACATAACCATCTTCGATCAACGAGCTAGTCAAGTAGAGGCATACTAGTGACGTTTAGTTTTTCTATGTATTCACACAAGTATTATGTTTCTGGTTAATACAATTCTAGCATGAATAATAAACATTTATCATGATATAAGGAAATAAATAATAACTTTATTATTGCCTCTAGGGCATATTTCCTTCAGTCTCCCACTTGCACTAGAGTCAATAATCTAGATTACACAGTAATGATTCTAACACCCATGGAGCCTTGGTGCTGATCATGTTTTGCTCGTGGAAGAGGCTTAGTCAACGGGTCTGCTACATTCAGATCCGTATGTATCTTGCAAATCTCTATGTCTCCCACCTGGACTAGATCCCGGATGGAATTGAAGCGTCTCTTGATGTGCTTGGTTCTCTTGTGAAATCTGGATTCCTTTGCCAAGGCAATTGCACCAGTATTGTCACAAAAGATTTTCATTGGACCCGATGCACTAGGTATGACACCTAGATCGGATATGAACTCCTTCATCCAGACTCCTTCGTTTGCTGCTTCCGAAGCAGCTATGTACTCCGCTTCACATGTAGATCCCGCCACGACGCTTTGTTTAGAACTGCACCAACTGACAGCTCCACCATTTAATGTAAATACGTATCCGGTTTGCGATTTAGAATCGTCCGGATCAGTGTCAAAGCTTGCATCAACGTAACCATTTACGATGAGCTCTTTGTCACCTCCATATACGAGAAACATATCCTTAGTCCTTTTCAGGTATTTCAGGATGTTCTTGACCGCTGTCCAGTGATCCACTCCTGGATTACTTTGGTACCTCCCTGCTAGACTTATAGCAAGACACACATCAGGTCTGGTACACAACATTGCATACATGATAGAGCCTATGGCTGAAGCATAGGGAACATCTTTCATTTTCTCTCTATCTTCTGAAGTGGTCGGGCATTGAGTCTTACTCAACTTCACACCTTGTAACACAGGCAAGAATCCTTTCTTTGCTTGATCCATTTTGAACTTCTTCAAAACTTTGTCAAGGTATGTGCTTTGTGAAAGTCCAATTAAGCGTCTTGATCTATCTCTATAGATCTTAATGCCCAATATATAAGCAGCTGCATCAAGGTCTTTCATTGAAAAACTCTTATTCAAGTATCCCTTTATGCTATCCAGAAATTCTATATCATTTCTGATTAGCAATATGTCACCCGCATATAATATCAGAAATGCTACAGAGCTCCCACTCACTTTCTTGTAAATACAGGCTTCTCCAAAAGTCTGTACAAAACCAAATGCTTTGATCACACTATCAAAGCGTTTATTCCAACTCCGAGAGGCTTGCACCAGTCCGTAAATGGATCGTTGGAGCTTGCACACTTTGTTAGCTCCCTTTGGATCGACAAAACCTTCCGGCTGCATCATATACAACTCTTCTTCCAGAAATCCATTCAGGAATGCAGTCTTGACATCCATCTGCCAAATTTCATAATCATAAAATGCGGCAATTGCTAACATGATTCGGATAGACTTAAGCATCGCTACGAGTGAGAAGGTCTCATCGTAGTCAATCCCTTGAACTTGTCAAAAACCTTTTGCGACAAGTCGAGCTTTGTAGACAGTAACATTACCGTCAGCGTCAGTCTTCTTCTTGAAGATCCATTTATTCTCAATTGCTTGCCAATCATTGGGCAAGTCAACCAAAGTCCATACTTTATTCTCATACATGGATCCCATCTCAGATTTCATGGCTTCAAGCCATTTTGCGGAATCTGGGCTCACCATCGCTTCTTCATAGTTCATAGGTTCATCATGATCTAGTAGCATGACTTCCAGAGCAGGATTACAGTACCACTCTGGTGCGGATCTTACTCTGGTTGATCTACGAGGTTCAGTAGTAACTTGTTGTGAAGTTTCATGATCATCATCATTAGCTTCCTCACTAATTGGTGCAGGTGTCACAGAAACCGGTTTCTGTGATGTACTACTTTCCAATAAGGGAGCAGGTACAGTTACCTCATCAAGTTCTACTTTCCTCCCACTCACTTCTTTCGAGAGAAACTCCTTCTCTAGAAGGGATCCATTCTTAGCAACAAATTTCTTGCCTTCGGATCTATGATAGAAGGTGTACCCAATAGTCTCCTTTGGGTATCCTATGAAGACACATTTCTCCGATTTGGGTTCGAGCTTATCAGCTTGAAGTTTTTTCACATAAGCATCGCAGCCCCAAACTTTTAGAAACGACAACTTTGGTTTCTTGCCAAACCACAGTTCATAAGGTGTCGTCTCAACGGATTTTGATGGTGCCCTATTTAACGTGAATGCGGTCGTCTCTAAAGAATAACCCCAAAACGATAGCGGTAAATCTGTAAGAGACATCATAGATCGCACCATATCAAGTAAAGTACGATTATGACGTTCGGACACACCATTACGTTGTGGTGTTCCGGGTGGCGTGAGTTGCGAAACTATTCCGCATTGTTTCAAATGTAGACCAAACTCATAACTCAAATATTCTCCTCCACGATCAGATCGTAGAAACTTTATTTTCTTGTTATGATGATTTTCAACTTCACTCTGAAATTCTTTGAACTTTTCAAATGTTTCAGACTTATGTTTCATTAAGTAGATATACCCATATCTGCTTAAATCATCTGTGAAGGTGAGAAAATAACGATATCCGCCACGAGCTTCAACATTCATTGGACCACATACATCTGTATGTATGATTT
>NW_021313035.1:0-1766 GCF_002162155.2 Triticum dicoccoides | reverse complement strand
AGAGAAGCAACCCGGAAAGAAACAAACAACATAGTAAACACACAAGCATAAACAAGTCATGATGCACAAACAAGTATGATGCATGTCCGGTTTAATGAGGCATGGCATGGCAAAGTGCAACAAACAATACTACAAGTTAAGTGGAGCTCAATATGCAACGAGGTGCATGTTGACGAAACACCACATCAATTATTTAGTTATCTCTCGTTTAAGCTACCCAACAATATTAACTGTTGTTAAACATGGCAAGAGGTGAAACATAATATAAACTATACCATCTAAACAATTTAAATGGGGCCGGATATAAAAACAACAAATCCGGTAAATCCCCATATGCATTTAGCAATTTAATGCAACAACAAGTTTAAACATTTTAAATGTTGTTATCATGATGCGGATGACATATACAAGTTTATGCAATTATTATGAAAATGTTGACATGAGCATGTTATGAAGCATTTGGTCACCATGGCGGAACAAAAAGGGTGCCACGGCGGCGAAACAAAAATGGTGCCACGGCAACATTCCGGTCCCGGTAACTCATGGAGATACCGGTGCAAAAGGAGGCGTGCGGATGTGCAGAACATGCTAGAGATGGTGGGGTGATCCCGGTTACCGGGTTCCCACGGTTCATCGGCATGACGAACGAGGAGGAACGTGCATGAAGCAAACGGGCACGGTGCAAACATAGGGCATCTCATACAACGTGCATTCGGTCCACGGCGGTCGTTTCGGTGGTTATACCTTTGAAGCGTGCATTCGGGGCGGAACGCGTTCGTAGTGGAAGTAGTCGTTCACGGAGCGGTCGTCGTCGGAAGTAGAGGAAGTAGTCGTTCAAGCGTCCGATGGTAATAGTACTCGGTCGTTTCGAAGAGGTACTTGGGGTCATTCGAATTTGCCGATCTCGTCATCTCGAAGGGGTACTTGACGTTCTTAGCGATTCCGAAGACGAGGTAGAGGTACACTTGTTGTAGGGGTACTTGTCGGATCCACGGCGACGGTAGAGGTACAAATGTTCTTGCGGTACTTGTCGGTCCAGTCTTGGTGTAGATGTACATCGCAAACGTAGTGGTACTCGCGGACTTCGGCGCCGGTAGTCGTACATGTCCGGAAAGGAACTTGTCGCATCCACGGTATTCGGGCGTAGTGGAAGTAGTCATTCGGGCTCCCGTAGATGAACTTGACGGGTCCCATGAGTAGTCATACTCGGCGAATCCACGTAGTTGCACGTATCTTTGTGCTGTAGCCGAACTTGATGAAAACCCACGGTGACGGTAGACGTACACGATCGGCTTGATGGAACTTGGCGGATGGCGACCGTAGTGGTACTTGGGGAAAACTCCCGGAGACGATGCTTGGCGGACCTGAGCATCGGGATCAGGAGCGTGCTCGCTCGGGCATGGAGCTGGTCGCAGTCAACGCGCGAGGCACGCGTGCAAGCAGATCGAGCAGGCAGCAACGCTGCTCGTCCTCCTCGATCGAGGCCGAGGCGAAACAGGGCAGAGGGGCTTGGCGGATGCACGCAGCAGCACAGTGCTGGCAGAGGCAACACGGGGGAGCAAGGCGACGAGGACGGCCCGGGGCTCTGGCTGCGGCGGCGCCGGAGTTGAGCAAAACCAGCAGGGCGGATGGGCGCGGCGCTCCTGCTCACGGCGACCGGAGGGGCGACAGGGCATGGATGGCGCCGGTGGAGGGAGGAGGCGGCGAGGGGAACAGGAGAGGGGATCGCGTGAGGAGGGAGGAGCGGGGGCCTGGCGCTGGGTTCG
>NW_021313034.1:0-1433 GCF_002162155.2 Triticum dicoccoides | reverse complement strand
AATAGCAACATACTAAACGATCGGGTGCTAAGCTAATGGAATGGGTCATGTCAATCAGATCATTCTACTAATGATGTGACCTCGTTAATCAAATAACAACTCATTGTTCATGGTTAGGAAACATAACCATCTTTGATTAACGAGCTAGTCAAGTAGAGGCATACTAGTGACACTCTGTTTGTCTATGTATTCACACATGTATTATGTTTCCGGTAAATACAATTCTAGCATGAATAATAAACATTTATCATGATTATAAGGAAATAAATAATAACTTTATTATTGCCTCTAGGGCATATTTCCTTCAGTCTCCCACTTGCACTAGAGTCAATAATCTAGATTACACTGTAATGAATCTAACACCCATGGAGCTTTGGTGCTGATCATGTTTTGCTCGTGGAAGAGGCTTAGTCAACGGGTCTGCAACATTCAGATCCGTATGTATCTTGCATATCTCTATGTCTCCCACCTGGACTAGATCCCGGATGGAGTTGAAGCGTCTCTTGATGTGTTTGGTCCTTTTGTGAAATCTGGATTCCTTTGCCAAGGCAATTGCACCAGTATTGTCACAAAAGATTTTCATTGGACCCGATGCACTAGGTATGACACCTAGATCGGATATGAACTCCTTCATCCAGACTCCTTCATTTGCTGCTTCCGAAGCAGCTATGTATTCCGCTTCACATGTAGATCCCGCTACGACGCTTTGTTTAGAACTGCACCAACTGACAGCTCCACCATTTAATGTAAACACGTATACGGTTTGCGATTTAGAATCGTCCGGATCAGTGTCAAAGCTTGCATCAACGTAACCTTTTACGATGAGCTCTTTGTCACTTCCATATACGAGAAACATATCCTTAGTCCTTTTCAGGTATTTCAGGATGTTCTTGACCGCTGTCCAGTGATCCATTCCTGGATTACTTTGGTACCTCCCTGCTAAACTTATAGCAAGGCACACATCAGGTCTGGTACACAACATTGCATACATGATAGAGCCTATGGCTGATGCATAGGGAACATCTTTCATATTCTCTCTATCTTCTGCAGTGGTCGGGCATTGAGTCTTACTCAATTTCACACCTTGTAACACAGGCAAGAACCCTTTCTTCGCTTGATCCATTTTGAACTTCTTCAAAATTTTGTCAAGGTATGTGCTTTGTGAAAGTCCAATTAAGCGTCTTGATCTATCTCTATAGATCTTAATGCCTAATATGTAAGCAGCTTCACCGAGGTCTTTCATTGAAAAACTTTTATTCAAGTATCCCTTTATGCTATCCAGAAATTCTATATCATTTCCAATCAGTAATATGTCATCCACATATAATATCAGAAATGCTACAGAGCTCCCACTCACTTTCTTGTAAATACAGGCTTCTCCGAAAGTCTGTATAAAACCAAATGCTTTGATCACACTATCAAAACGTTTATTC
>NW_021313033.1:4678-11497 GCF_002162155.2 Triticum dicoccoides | reverse complement strand
CGGTAACAGGAGACTAGGGACACTATGTTTACCCAGGTTCGGGCCCTCTCGATGGAGGTAATACCCTACTTCCTGCTTGATTGATCTTGATGATATGAGTATTACAAGAGTTGATCTACCACGAGATCGTAGAGGCTAAACCCTAGAAGCTAGCCTATGATTATGATTGTTCTCGTCCTACAGACTAAACCCTCCGGTTTATATAGACACCTGAGGGGGCTAGGGTTACACAGAGTCGGTTACAAAGAAGGAGATCTAACATTCGAATCGCCAAGCTTGCCTTCCACGCAAAGTGGAGTCCCATCCGGACATGGGATGAAGTATTCAATCTTGAATCTTCATTGTCCAACAGTCTGCCCAAAGTATATAGTCCGGCTGTCCGGATACACCCTAATCCAGGAATCCCTCAGTCATCAAGACTCATTTTTGGGCCGATTCTGGCCGTTACTTAGACTATTACTCAGTTTTGGGGTCCCGAAGTGATTTCCATGATTGACGAACTCCGGGGTGTGTTTACGTGTTGGTCATCAATACTCATAATTTTGGCCGATTCTGGTCTGTTTTGTGCACTATTACTCACTGTTTTGGGGTCCCAGAGCGATTTTCATGATTGATGATCCCCGAGATGCGTTTACGTGTCCATCGTCAACACTCATAGTTTTGGGAAATTCTGACCCGTTTCATGGACTATTACTCACTATTTTGGGGTCCCGAAGCAATTTCCATAGTTGTTGAACCCCAAGGTGCGCTTACGGATCGGTCATGAACACTCGCAGTTCTGGCTGATTCTGGTCCGTTCCATGGACACTCACTATTATGGTGGCCTGGAATGAATTCCACGATTGACGAACCCCGGGGTGCGTCTATGTGTCGGTTATCATCACTCGCGGGTTTTGTCTATTCTGACCCGTTTAGTGGATTATTAATCACCATTTTGGATTCCCAATGCGATTTGCATGGTTGTCGAACCCCAACGTGTTACGTGTTGGTCGTAAAGAATCACGTTTGGGCCGATTCTGGCCCGTTTCTTAGACTATTACTCAATTTTGGGGTTTCAAAGTGATTTCCACGATTGACGAACCCCAGGGAGCGTTTACTTATTAGTCATGAACACTTAGAATTTTGGACGATTCTGGTCCGTATCGTGCACTATTATTAACAGCTTTGGGGTCCCAGAGCAATTTACACGATTGAAGATCCCCGGGATGCCTTTACATGTCTGTCGTCAACACTAACAGTTTTGGCCAATTCTGACCTGTTTCGTGGACTATTACTCGCCGTTTTGGAGTCCCGAAGCGATTTCTATAATAGTTGGCCCCCAAGGTGCGCTTACATATCGGTTATCAAAACTCGCAATTTTGGCTGATTCTGGTCCGTTTCGTGGACTATTACTAACTGTTTGGGGTCCCCGAGTTATTTTGACGATAAATGAACCTTGGGGTGCATTTACGTGTCGGTTATCAATACTTTCAATTTTGGCCGATTCTGGTCCGTTTCGTGCACTATAACTCACCATTTTGGGGTCCCGAAGCGTTTCCATAGTTGTTTAACCCCAAGGTGGGATTACGTGTCGGTCATCAACAGTCATGGTTTTTGTCTATTCTGACCCGTTTCGTGGACTATTACTAACCATTTTGGGGTTCCAAGGCGATTTCCATGGTTGTCGACCCCTGAGGTGTGCTTACGTGTTGGTCGTCAAGACTCGTAGTTTGGGACGATTCTGGCCGTTTCTTAGACTATTACTCGGTTTTGGGGTCCCAAAGTGATTTCCATGATTCACGAACCCCGGGGTGCGTTTACGTGTCGGTCATCAATACTCACAATTTTGGCCGATTCTGGTCTGTTTCGTGCACTATTACTCACCGTTTTGGGGTCCCAGAGCGATTTCCACGATTCACGATCACCGAGATGCGTTTACGTGTCCGTTGTCAACACTCATAGTTTTGGGAAATTATGACCCGTTTCGTGGACTATTACTCACCATTTTGGGGTCCCGAAGCAATTTCCATAGTTGTTGAATCCCAAGGTGCGCTTACGTGTCGGTCATGAACGCTCGTAGTTCTTGCTGATTTTGGCCCGTTTCGTGGACTATTACTCACTGTTTTCAGTTCCCGGAATGATTTCCATGATTGACGAACCCCGGGGTGCATCTCCGTGTCGGTCATCGACGCTCGTGGTTTTTGTTTATTCTAACCCGTTTAGTGGACTATTAATCATCATTTTGGGGTCCCAAAGCGATTTCCATGGTTGTCAAACCCCAACGTGTTATGTGTTGGTCGTAAAGAATCATAGTTTGGGCCGATTCTGCCCCGTTTCTTGGACTATTACTCAATTTTGGGGTTCCAAAGTGATTTCCACGATTGACGAACCCCGGGGTGCGTTTACGTATCGGTTATCAACACTCAGAATTTTGTCCGATTCTGGTCCGTTTCGTGCACTATTATTAACCGTTTTGGGGTCATAGAGCGATTTACACGATTGAAGATCCCCGGGATGCGTTTACATGTCTGTCGTCAACACTAACACTTTTGGCCAATTCTGACCTGTTTCGTGGACTATTACTCACCGTTTTGGGGTCCTGAAGCGATTTCTATAATAGTTGGACCCCAAGGTGCCCTTACATGTCGGTTATCAACACTCGCAATTTTGGCCGATTCTGGTCCGTTTCGTGGACTATTACTAACTGTTTTGGGTTCCCCGAATACTTTCGACGATTGACGAACCTCGGGGTGCATTTACGTGTCGGTCATCAACACTCACAATTTTGGCCGATTCTGGTCCATTTCGTGCACTATCACTCATCGTTTTGGGGTCCCGAAGCGATTCCCATAGTTGTTTATCCCCAAGGTGGGATTACGTGTCGGACATCAACACTCATAATTTTGGCCAATTCTGGTCCGTTTCATGCACTATTACTCGCCTTGTTTGGGTCCCAGAGCGATGTAAACGATTGACGATCCCCGGGATGCGTTTATGTGTCTATCGTCAACACTCACAATTTTGGCCAATTCTGACCTGATTCGTGGACTATTATTCACCGTTTTGAACCCCTAGGTGCGCTTACGTGTCGGTCATCAACAATGGCCGTTTTGGCCAGTTCTGACCTGTTTCTTGGACTATTACTCAGTTTTGGGGTGTGTTTACGTGTCGGTCATCAACACTCGTGGTTTTTGTCTATTCTGATCCGTTTCGTGCACTATCACTAACCGTTTTGGGACTCAAGGCAATTTCCATGGTTGTCGAACCCCAATATTTGCTTACTTGTTGGTCGTCAAGACTCGTAGTTTGGGCCGATTCTGGCCCGTTTCTTGGACTATTACTCAGCTTTGGGGTCCCAAAGTGATTTCCATGATTGACGAACCCCGCGGTGCGTTTATCTGTCGGTCAACAATACTTTACAATTTTGGCCGATTCTGGACTGTTTCGTGCACTATTACTCACCATTTTGGGGTCCCAGAGCGATTTCCATGATTGACGATCCCCAGGATGCGTTTACGCGTCCGTCGTCAACACTCATAGTTTTGGCCAATTCTTACCCGTTTCATGGACTATTACTCACCGTTTTGGGGTTTCGAAGCAATTTTCATAGTCTTTGAACCCCAAGGTGCGCTTAGTTGTCGGTCATGAACACTCACAGTTCTGGCTGACTCTGGCCCATTTCGTGGACCGCAGTCCTTGAAACGGGCCTGAATTAGCCAATATTGCGATTGTTGATGACCGACATGTAAGTGCACCTTGGGGTTCAATAACTATGGAAAACACTACGGGACCCTGTCGGTGTCAAAACCGGCGGATCTCGGGTAGGGGGTCCCGATCTATGCGTCTTAGGCTGATGGTAACAGGAAGCAAGGAACACAATGTTTACCCAGGTTCGGGCCCTCTCGATGGAGGTAAAACCCTACTTCCTGCTTGATTAATATTGAAGATATGAGTAGTACAAGAGTAGATCTACCACGAGATCATAGAGGCTAAACCCTAGAAGCTAGCCTATGATGGTATGATTGTAAATGTGATCGGTCTTCTAAGGACCATCCTCTCCGGTTTGTATAGACACCGGAGAGGGATAGGGTTTACATGGAGTCGGTTACAAGGACGGAAATAGAAAATCCGGATTGCCAAGCTTTTCTTCCATGCAAAGGAGAGTCCTATCCGGACACGAACCGAAGTCTTGAGTCTTGTATCTTCACGCTTCAATAGTCCGGACAATGTATATAGTCCGGCTTTCCGGATACCCCCTAATCCAGGAGTCCCTCAGTAGCCCTGAACCAGGCTTCAATGACGATGAGTCCGGCGGGCAGTCTTGTCTTCGGCATTGCAAGGCAGGTTCCATCTTCGAATACTCCAACATACCTATTACGACGAACAGTGTCCAGCCTCTCATCAATGTTGTACTCCTTGCCTTCAGTGCCTCAATAATGACCATTTCCACGTGTCGAGCGAATGCAAGGAGTCGAGGTATTTTTGCATTTGCCACCCCGGATCCTTTGGGCTAGCCGTCTATTTGAAGAGACTGGGATTCTTAGATCCGAACCTCAATCTTCCCCCTCGAGTATGCATCCAACAGAGCGCCCCTGAAAAACCATTCCAACATGGCCGGTCGTCGCAGCTCTTCTGCTCGCTCCCCTTGCCCCAAGCCAGGGAACTGGGAAGAGTGCTCAGTTCCTCATAGCCGTTTGATAGAGTTACAACCCAAGGGTTTCTCCCACCGGCGTTCCTGGTCCCCGTTCGAGCCGGAATAGCCACCTATAATGGCGGGGAACAAGCGGAGAGATCTCCTAACCTGTCTCCAGAGGAGCGAATATGCCTCATTCCACATCTGTTAAGGGGCGTTGGGTTTCCTATCCACCTATTCCTTCACGGGCTCCTGGAGTTCTACGGCCTCCAGTTGCACAACTTTACCCCAGCTTCCATACTACATATAGCAGGGTACGTCGCCCTTTGTGAGCTATTTCTAGGCTGCGAAGCTCACTTCGGGTTATCGAAGAAGTTGTTCTGCCTTGTCCCCCGCAACCAGGGAGAGTCCCTATGTCAAGTGGGCGGGGTCGAAGTATGGCGTATCGCCTATACCGGATACCTATCCGGCACTCCCAAAAAGGCACCAGAGAACTGGCCTTCGGAGTGGTTCTATGTTGATGATGTTCCCCTCCCGGATCCAGTCCGGACAGGTCTCCCAAGGTTCAGTAACGCCCTGCCGAGGGCACGTCTAAGCTGGCGCCCCCGAGGCCCCCAAGAGGAGGACACCAGGGAGATACACTTCCTGATGAGCAGGATAAAGTTACTTGCCAAATCCAGACTGAAGATAGTCGAGGTTATGGCAATATGCATAATGCGGGGGGTGCAACCACTCCAATATCGGAGCAATCCCATGTGGCATTTCAACGGGGAAGACGATGCCACCCGTTGTGGCCGTAAGGGTCCGTACTCCACCACTGCTCTGGAAAGGATACTATCCGATTTATACAAAGGAGAGGAGGAAGACTTCCTTCACATCAAACAGCGGGACAGATTCTCCATGTACAATCACCCAAACTAGGTAAGTCATCATTCATTTTCCCACGCCACTTATTGTGGCGTTCTTTGCTAAGATTACCTGCCTCGATATTTCCGAGTAGGAACTGAGGAGGGCAGTAGAAGGAATCTCCAGCTCTTCCCTGCATCCAGAGGACCCCGAAAGGGCCCTGGATCTAGGACTCGAAGAAGATCCGGATATGACCGTGGAGCTTGTCAACGGGATATTTTATCGGGCGAGCCGTGACAGCGCCTCAGTGGCTATTAGAGCCGATTATCTCGGACTGCTACCTGCGTCGCGTGTAAGCCAAGCCGGAGACTCTATCCTCCGAAGAGGACTCTTTCCTGATGTCATGCCTTACCCCTGAAGTGTCTTGTTTTTGCAGAGACGATGGTCGGAGCGCAGGGCCGAGCCCCTAGGGACACATCGGCCACAGGCGTCCGGATTGGGTAGGCTCAAGTGGAAGGCGGTTAGGGTCGAAACGCCGCTACGGAGGTAAGGCGAAAACCTGCCATGTAATTATTGTATTTGAAGTATAACAACACCCTTTACGTCCTGGCAGGAAGAGGAGTATCCGGACTATATCCGGGGATCCTGCCAATCACGCCTCCACCAGTCGGATTCCAGAACCGGCTTCGAGAGAGGAGGCGGACGTGGGGCCGATGCCGCATAGTCCTCCGAAAGAGGACACAGATATGCTCTCTGCCACGAATTCCGAAGTAGAGAGCGCCATGAATCACCGGCGTCGACGGTCCGTGCTTCGCAACAACATCTTCTCCGAAGAGGCATTTAATGGTTTCAATTTGGGGGACGCATACATCCGAGCTGCTCAAGGCGGGCTTGCCCGGGCGACGGACCAGTATACCAAAGATATACGGGTAAGAAAGTTTGATAAGCATGTATAGCAGTAGCCCCTGAGACTTGAAATGGTTGGAAGAACAGTATTAAGGATCAATTTATGCGCAGGTTCTTGTAGATAAGAATGATCAATTGTCTCGGGAGCTAGAGGAGTGCAAGACCCAACTGAGGGCCACAGTTGCCAAGCTAGAGGAATCCCAGAAGGCCTCATCTGGTAACATTTATCTCGATTGTACGAAAATGTACCAGTTAGCAACTGGCTGGTATGACAAGTTTAACAGAAAATTCTGCAGATAACAACGGAGTAAATCCGGAGGGTGGGAGGGATGACGAGTCGCATCTCCGGACGCAACTAAAGGCTGGCGAGCGCATTCTTACGCAAGTTAGGCAGGAGAAGAATACTCTCCAAGATGCCAATGTTCGGCTGGACGTGGAATTGAAAGACGTCTGTG
>NW_021313033.1:3271-4054 GCF_002162155.2 Triticum dicoccoides | reverse complement strand
GCAACTGGCAGACTCCGTGAAGGAGAACAAAAGGCTTCGCCGGAGCATTTGTCGTAAGTGCCTAAACAAACTGTAGCATAGTTCGGCGAGGAATCATATTGAAAGAGTTTTGCTTGTAGGAATGCTAACGGGTAGCCCTGAGGAGGAGATGCCCGCATCTGCAGGCGATTTACTGCAAGACCTCTCACAACTTCATGAGCGAGCTCGGCAGGCGATGCAGAGCGTTGCGCAGGTTTTGTGGCCATCAAGCTTCCTGCCGAATGGCATGGGGGAGCTTGTGGACATGCTTCAAGGAGCACTGTCGGTGTCAAAACCGGCGGATCTCTGGTAGGGGCTCCCGAACTGTGCGTCTAGGCGGATGGTAACAGGAGACAAGGGACACGATGTTTTACCCAGGTTCGGGCCCTCT
The DNA here is from genome assembly GCF_002162155.2 of Triticum dicoccoides. Classification (NCBI taxonomy): domain Eukaryota; kingdom Viridiplantae; phylum Streptophyta; class Magnoliopsida; order Poales; family Poaceae; genus Triticum; species Triticum dicoccoides. The sequence goes on along the minus strand of NW_021313033.1, from coordinate 3,645 downwards.
TGATGGAGGTAAAACCCTACGTCCTGCTTGATTAATATTGATGATGTGTGTTACAAGAGTGGATCTACCACGAGATCAAGGAGGCTAAACCCTAGAAGCTAGCCTATGGTATGATTGTTGTTCATCCTATGGACTAAAGCCATCCAGTTTATATAGACACCGGAGAGGGCTAGGGTTACACAGAGTCGGTTACAATGGTAGGAGATCTACATATCTGTATCGCCAAGCTTGCCTTCCACACCAAGGAAAGTCCCATCCGGACACGGGATGAAGTCTTCAATCTTGTATCTTCATAGTCTTGGAGTCCGGCCGATCATGATAGTTCGGCTATCCGGACACCCCCTAATCCGGAACTCCCTTAGTAGCCCCTGAAC
>NW_021313033.1:0-2530 GCF_002162155.2 Triticum dicoccoides | reverse complement strand
AGGCTTTAATGACGACGCGTCCGGCGCGCATGTTGTCTTCGGCATTGCAAGGCGGGTTCTTCCTCCGACTAATTTATAGAAGACTGTGAACACCAGGATAGTGTCCGGCTCTACAAAAATAAATTCCACGTACCACCGTAGAGAGAATAGTATTACACAAGTTCAATCTGCTGACGTATTCTGTGGCGTGACGTCACACCACTACCAAGCCTTTACTCAAATTGTTTTTATTGTACCACCTCAGCACGTTTAGCGAAGCAGTTTCCTTGGCACGTCTTGTCGAAGCAGAGATCGTGTTCCCCTTATTCCGGGACTCCCATCAATACGGACGTGGGTAACCCAACCGCGCCATTGATTGTGGAGCTTGGGGGACAAGCGAGTTTTACCAGGCCGGTGGGGACGCATGTTTGTGTCCGCCCATATAAGGGGATAAAGATCGAACCCTTTTACCTGCGCCTTCTTCCTCCTTGGCTTATCCAACTCCGCGAACTCAAGCTCCAGCGTCCAAGTCCGCACTTCTCACCTCAACCTTCTCCAACTATGTCCGGAGCGGGAGGCAAGTGGATGGCCTCCTCCTTCACGGAGGGGCAGATCCAGAAGCTGCGCAACGCCAGATATTTTTCCACCAACGTCGCGCACCGGCTCCCCGACGAGGGAGAGCTCATCCCCACCCCCAGGCCCCATGAGAGGGTAGTATTTCTTCCCCATTTCCTCCGCGGACTGGGCTTCCCGCTTCATCCCTTTGTCCGGGATCTCATGTTCTACTACGGCCTGGATTTCCACGATCTGGCCCCAAATTTCATCCTCAACATCTTAGCGTTTATCATCGTGTGCGAGGCCTTCCTCTGCATCCAGCCCCACTTCGGCTTGTGGCTCAAGACCTTCAGTGTCAAGCCGAAGGTAGTGAAGGGAAGCCAAGCGGAGTGCAGAGGCGCCATGGTGGGCAGGATGTCCCATGTTACTTGGCTGGAGGGCACTTTCGTGGAAACCATTAAGGGGTGGCAATCGGGGTGGTTCTACATCACAGAGCCGCATAACCCTGAATGGGCATCGGCCCCCGAATTTAGATCTAGCATCCCTACATAGCTCACCTCCTGGAAAGAGAGTGGCCGGATCTGGGGTGATTCGGAGGAGCTGACCGGACTCCAAGCCTGTATCCAAAAGCTGGTGGACAAGAAGCTCAAGCTTGTCAACGTAGTCCAGGTCATGCTCATCCGCCGGATTCTCCCGTGCCAACGACGGGGTTTCAACATGTGGGACTTCGATCCGGTGCAGCACCAGACTCTGAACGGGCTCTTCGACACTACGTACGAAGATGTCTAGAAGGTGCTGTTCAAGGGTGCCGAGGTTCCCGCATCCGCTACCGAAGATCGCGGATTCAGCTTGCAGCGTCCAGCTGACGAGGTAAGTGATTTCGTCGCTCGTTTTCCATAGTTTGACTCTATGCGGGATCTAAACTCCGTTTACCTTTGACAAGACTGGCTAGCGAAGGCCGAACAGACTATCTGTCCAGCCCCATTGCCAGAGGATCCAGCGGACGCCCGCCTAACGGGGCTGCTGGCTCCGGCACCCCACGTGGTGCCGGAGAAGAAGGCCAAGAAGAAGGCCACGGGTACTCGAAAGAGTTCCCATTTTCAGGTGTTATCGGATGATGAATCCGAGGCCGACTCCTCCCACCAAGGCGAGGAGGAGAAGAAGAAAGCCTCTCCCCCAGCGGGGGGAGGGAAGAAAAGGAAGGCCTCCCCAACAAGGGAGGCCGAAGGGTCCAAGAAGGGAAAAACTCTTTCCCCGGACTGCTCTGCCAACGCCAGTGACGACGACGAGGACTAGCCTCCAAGGGCCAAGCCCCTGGCGAGATCGTAAGTATCCGGACTCCCGAATAACTTCATGGTTTTTTTTCGCCACATAATGTCTTTCTAATGCCGCATACAACCCTGTAGTCCGCCCCAGGATGATCTTCCCGCTTCGTCGAGCGGGTCCTTAGGTGCGTCGGATATGGATTCTCTTCCGACTGCCTCCACCACCCCGTGATGCGGACGATGCCGAGGTGGGATCCCGGGAAGGGACCCACCAGGAGGAGGAGGCCCCGGAGATGTCGCAGGACAACCTCCCGGACTTTGCACCGGACTCGGCCCCGGAACCCACAGTGGCTCTGGAGTCTGGCGGGCGAACCCTTCGTAAGAAGGGCAAGATCGTGACGCCGGCTGCCTCCGTCCAACCGGAGGCGCCGGATAATTTGTTGGAGGCCCTCAATGGCGCCTCCATTGAAGAGGAACACCGCACTTTTATGAGTGCGGTGATTCAGAAGGTTCAGCTCGCCAAGAGCGGGCTGACCGAAGCCTGCAGCAGCCTTCTAACAGGCTTTGAGGTAAGAATTTCAATATATATAAAATGGTACAGCATAGACAGTAGCCCCTGATGCTCGGTTCGGTGTTTGGAAAGAAAAGCCGGACTGAGGATCTAAAAAGATATACGCAGGAGTCATAAAAAATATGTCAATATGGGATTGCAGGCTGTGCTGCTGACCTCC
>NW_021313032.1:0-946 GCF_002162155.2 Triticum dicoccoides | reverse complement strand
CAAGTAGCATCTCCAAGTAGCATCTCCAGTAGCATCTCCAGTAGCATCGCATAGCATAATCCTACCCGGCGATCCTCTCCTCGTCGCCCTGTAGAAAAGCGATCACCGGGTTGTCTGTGGAACTTGGAAGGGTGTGTTTTATTAAGTATCCGGTTCTAGTTGTCATAAGGTCAAGGTACAACTCCAAGTCGTCCTGTTACCGAAGATCACGGCTATTCGAATAGATTAACTTCCCTGCAGGGGTGCACCACATAACCCAACACGCTCGATCCCATTTGGCCGGACACACTTTCCTGGGTCATGCCCGGCCTCGGAAGATCAACACGTCGCAGCCCCACCTAGGCACAACAGAGAGGCCAGCACGCCGGTCTAAACCTAAGCGCGCAGGGGTCTGGGCCCATCGCCCTGAGCACACCTGCACGTTGCGTGGGCGGCCGGAAGCAGACCTAGCTTAGCAGGCGTTCCAGTCCAATCCGGCGCGCGCTGCTCCGTCGCTGACGTCTGAAGTGCTTCGGCTGATACCACGACGTCGGGATACCCATAACTACTCCCACGTAGATGGTTAGTGCGTATAGGCTCGTAGTCGACTCAGATCAAATACCAAGATCTCGTTAAGCGTGTTAAGTATCCGCGAACGCCGAACAGGGCCAGGCCCACCTGTCTCCTAGGTGGTCTCAACCTGCCCTGTCGCTCCGCCACAAAGTAACAGTCGAGGGCCGTCGGGAACCCAGGCCCACCTCTACCGGGATGGAGCCACCTGTCCTTTCAGCCCCCTCGTCAGAATCACTTGCGGGTACTCAATGAGCTGACCCGACTTTAGTCACCATCTGTATAGTATGTATGTATGTATAGTATATACCCGTGATCACCTCCCAAGTGATCACGGCCCGATAGTATAGCAAGGCAGACTGACAAGAACGTAGGGCCAATGATGATAAACTAGCAA
>NW_021313031.1:0-1789 GCF_002162155.2 Triticum dicoccoides | reverse complement strand
ATTTTACACCCAACCATTTTGTCAATTGTGCATTAAATATGGCCTAGTATTTTATAAAAATGATTTGGTCCAATTTTGCAACAATTATTTGGTAGTTCCTTCACAAAAAAACCTCCTTTCGGGCACTCGAAAAATGGAAAATGGTTTTTTCGTCCAACGAAAATGAAAACTTCCTTAGGCAACATTATTTTCCATTCCAATATGCACCCTTGTGCATAATATGAGATCATTTGAACAAACTATGCCATGAATGTGGCCATAAGATTGATCATTTGGCTTGAAAGCCATTGATCTCCACACATGATAGCTCGTTTCTGAGAACACTTTTTTAAAATAATTGCCGTATTACAAGTTTGTTATTTTTCCTAGGAACTTGGCCACATATGATGACACAATGTGAAGGTTTCCCAATTTTTTGATTTTTTTTGAATTTTTTATGCCCGTTCCAAAATGCGGTCAAAACGGCGGGAATGACCGTTCCTAGCTAGTGGTTGAATCTTGGAATTTTTTTTATGTTTCTCTGATTAAATAGATACTTATGTACCTAGAAATGATTTTTCGAAAAAATAAAGAGCAAACTATAATGCAGCTGCAGTTCAAATTTGACCCGCTTCCAGCTAAATCGGCGGAAATTTGTCTTTTTCACGAGAGGTGGATCAAAAATTTTTACAACCAACCATTTGGTCAATTGTGCATTAAATATGGCCTAGTATTTTATAAAAATGATTTGGTACAATTTCGCAACAATTATTTGGTAGTTCCTTCACAAAAAAACCTCCTTTCGGGCACTCGAAAAATGGAAAATGGTTTTTTTGTCCAACGAAAATGAAAACTTCCTTAGGCAACATTGTTTGCCATTCCAATATGCCCCCTTGTGCACAATATGAGATCATTTGAACAAACTATGCCATGAATGTGGCCATAAGATTGATCATTTGGCTTGAAAGCCATTGATCTCCACACATGATAGCTCGTTTCTGAGAACACTTTTTTAAAATAATTGCCGTATTACAAGTTTGTTATTTTTTGCTAGGAACTTGGCCACATATGATGACACAATGCGAAGGTTTCCCAATTTTTTGGTTTTTTTGAATTTTTTATGCCCGTTTTAAAATGCGGTCAAAACGGCGGGAATGACCGTTCCTAGCTAGTGGTTGAATCTTGGAATTTTTTTTGTGTTTGTCTGATTAAATAGATACTTATGTACCTAGAAATGATTTTTTGAAAAAATAAAGAGCAAACTATAATGCAGCTACAGTTCAAATTTGACCCGCTTCCAGCTAAATCGGCGGAAAGTTGTCTTTTTCACGAGAGGTGGATAAAAGCTTTTGACACTCAACCATTTGGTCAATTATGCATTAAATATGTCCTAGTATTTTAGAAAATTGATTTGGTCCAATTTTGCAACAAATATATGGTAGGTCCTTCACAAAAAAACTCTTTTTGGGCACTCCAAAAATGGAAAATTGATTTTTCGTTATTCAAGGAATAACACTACTAATTATTTGAAAACTTAACTAACATTGTCATAAAAAGAGAAGGAAACTTACCATCGGGCATCGTGGTGCTGCGTTGGAGCTCACACTGCAATGGAGTTTCGCCGGGCGCTGTGGTGCTGTGTTGGTAGCGCCTATTGTTAATCAATTACGGCAATTTTAGATGGTCATAAGCCCGCACTTCGTTCTGATTGGTCTATGGGCATGTCACGCGGATCAAGCATTACAGACCGTCGGATACTGCCAGATCCAATGGCCCACACCCTCATCCTCTCGCCACCCACACCCACCCG
>NW_021313030.1:0-1789 GCF_002162155.2 Triticum dicoccoides | reverse complement strand
ATTTTACACCCAACCATTTTGTCAATTGTGCATTAAATATGGCCTAGTATTTTATAAAAATGATTTGGTCCAATTTTGCAACAATTATTTGGTAGTTCCTTCACAAAAAAACCTCCTTTCGGGCACTCGAAAAATGGAAAATGGTTTTTTCGTCCAACGAAAATGAAAACTTCCTTAGGCAACATTATTTTCCATTCCAATATGCACCCTTGTGCATAATATGAGATCATTTGAACAAACTATGCCATGAATGTGGCCATAAGATTGATCATTTGGCTTGAAAGCCATTGATCTCCACACATGATAGCTCGTTTCTGAGAACACTTTTTTAAAATAATTGCCGTATTACAAGTTTGTTATTTTTCCTAGGAACTTGGCCACATATGATGACACAATGTGAAGGTTTCCCAATTTTTTGATTTTTTTTGAATTTTTTATGCCCGTTCCAAAATGCGGTCAAAACGGCGGGAATGACCGTTCCTAGCTAGTGGTTGAATCTTGGAATTTTTTTTAGGTTTCTCTGATTAAATAGATACTTATGTACCTAGAAATGATTTTTCGAAAAAATAAAGAGCAAACTATAATGCAGCTGCAGTTCAAATTTGACCCGCTTCCAGCTAAATCGGCGGAAATTTGTCTTTTTCACGAGAGGTGGATCAAAATTTTTTACAACCAACCATTTGGTCAATTGTGCATTAAATATGGCCTAGTATTTTATAAAAATGATTTGGTACAATTTCGCAACAATTATTTGGTAGTTCCTTCACAAAAAAACCTCCTTTCGGGCACTCGAAAAATGGAAAATGGTTTTTTTGTCCAACGAAAATGAAAACTTCCTTAGGCAACATTATTTTCCATTCCAATATGCACCCTTGTGCATAATATGAGATCATTTGAACAAACTATGCCATGAATGTGGCCATAAGATTGATCATTTGGCTTGAAAGCCATTGATCTCCACACATGATAGCTCGTTTCTGAGAACACTTTTTTAAAATAATTGCCGTATTACAAGTTTGTTATTTTTTGCTAGGAACTTGGCCACATATGATGACACAATGCGAAGGTTTCCCAATTTTTTGGTTTTTTTGAATTTTTTATGCCCGTTTTAAAATGCGGTCAAAACGGCGGGAATGACCGTTCCTAGCTAGTGGTTGAATCTTGGAATTTTTTTTGTGTTTGTCTGATTAAATAGATACTTATGTACCTAGAAATGATTTTTTGAAAAAATAAAGAGCAAACTATAATGCAGCTACAGTTCAAATTTGACCCGCTTCCAGCTAAATCGGCGGAAAGTTGTCTTTTTCACGAGAGGTGGATAAAAGCTTTTGACACTCAACCATTTGGTCAATTATGCATTAAATATGTCCTAGTATTTTAGAAAATTGATTTGGTCCAATTTTGCAACAAATATATGGTAGGTCCTTCACAAAAAAACTCTTTTTGGGCACTCCAAAAATGGAAAATTGATTTTTCGTTATTCAAGGAATAACACTACTAATTATTTGAAAACTTAACTAACATTGTCATAAAAAGAGAAGGAAACTTACCATCGGGCATCGTGGTGCTGCGTTGGAGCTCACACTGCAATGGAGTTTCGCCGGGCGCTGTGGTGCTGTGTTGGTAGCGCCTATTGTTAATCAATTACGGCAATTTTAGATGGTCATAAGCCCGCACTTCGTTCTGATTGGTCTATGGGCATGTCACGCGGATCAAGCATTACAGACCGTCGGATACTGCCAGATCCAATGGCCCACACCCTCATCCTCTCGCCACCCACACCCACCCG
>NW_021313029.1:0-1349 GCF_002162155.2 Triticum dicoccoides | reverse complement strand
ACCGCTTGGTGACGCACCCGTTCTCCCTGCAGAACAAGATGTTATGAACGCTTGGCAGGCACGTTTCGATGACTACTCCCTCGTTCAGTGCGGCATGCTTTACAGCCTAGAGCCGGGGCTCCAAAAGCGTTTTGAGAGACATGGAGCATATGAGATGTTCGAAGAGCTGAAAATGGTTTTCCAAGCTCATGCCCGGGTCGAGAGATATGAAGTCTCCGACAAATTCTTCAGCTGTAAGATGGAGGAAAACAGTTCTGTCAGTGAGCACATACTCACTATGTCTGGGTTGCATAACCGCCTGACTCAGCTGGGAGTTAATCTCCCGGATGATGCGGTCATTGACAGAATCCTCCAGTCGCTTCCACCAAGCTACAAGAGCTTTGTGATGAACTTCAATATGCAGGGGATGGAAAAGACCATTCCTGAAGTATTTGCTATGCTGAAATCAGTAGAGGTAGAAGTCAGGAAGGAACATCAAGTGTTGATGGTCAATAAAACCACTAAGTTCAAGAAAGGCAAGGGTAAAAAGAACTTCAAGAAGGACGGCAAGGAGGTTGCCGCGCCCGGCAAGCAAGCTGCCGGGAAGAAGTCAAAGAATGGACCCAAGCCCGAGACTGAGTGCTTTTATTGCAAGGGAAGCGGTCACTGGAAGCGGAACTGCCCTAAGTACTTAGCGGATAAGAAGGCCGGCAAAACAAAAGGTATATGTGATATACATGTAATTGATGTGTACCTTACTAGTGCCCGTAGTGGCTCCTGGGTATTTGATACCGGTGCAGTTGCTCACATTTGTAACTCGAAGCAGGGGCTGCGGAATAAGCGGAAACTGGTAAGGGACGAGGTGACGATGCGCGTCGGGAATGGTTCCAAGGTCAATGTGATCGCCGTCGGCACGCTACCTCTGCATCTCCCTTCGGGATTAGTTTTAAACCTTAATAATTGTTATTTAGTGCCAGCTTTGAGCATGAACATTGTATCGGGATCTCGTTTAATTCGAGATGGCTACTCTTTTAAATCTGAGAATAATGGTTGTTCCATTTTTATGAGAGATATGTTTTATGGTCATGCTCCTATGGTGAATGGTTTATTCTTTATGAATCTCGAACGTGATGCTACACATGTTCATAATGTGAGTACCAAAAGAAGTAAGGTTGATAATGATAGTCCCACATACTTGTGGCACTGCTGCCTTGGTCACATAGGTGTCAAACGCATGAAGAAGCTCCATGCTGATGGACTTTTAGAGTCTCTTGATTATGAATCATTTGACACGTGCGAACCATGCCTTATGGGTAAAATGACCAAGACTCCGTTCTCAGGAACAATGGAGCGAGCAACCGACTTATTGG
>NW_021313028.1:0-1344 GCF_002162155.2 Triticum dicoccoides | reverse complement strand
GAGCACTTGTATTCGAGCCCTCGAGGCCCCTGGCTTGTATTATGATGCTTGTATGACTTATTTTATTTGTAGAGTTGTGTTGTGATATCTTCCCGTGAGTCCCTGATCTTGATCGTACACATTTGCGTGCATGATTAGTGTACGATTGAATCGGGGGCGTCACAAGTTGGTATCAGAGCCGACTGCCTGTAGGAATCCCCCTTCCAACTCCTTGGCCGAAGTCGAGTCTAGACTTTACAAAACTTTTACTAACATGGCTGTGCGGCCCATGGGCCCACGTCGCCATTGGGTGGTAGTAGGATCTTTTACTCCTCGACCTTTACTCTGGGACTCTGAACTCTCTTCTACTCGGGTTAAACGATTTCTACTAAAATCTGACTTTAGGTTCTCGAAAATACTTTCTCCCGGAGAGCCCCTTCAGTCCAGGTGATCGCCGACTGCACCAGAAGATTTCGAAGTTACTCGTCGAAACTCTTTTGAGACTTTGTGTCCGTTGCTTTTGCAATTCCCTACCATCGAAATATCCCTATGGATAAATACATACACTTGACGTTCTTACTTTTATTCCCAGTTGATCTTGTTATTACAAGATACCCCGAAATTCTCTCTATTGATCCGAGAATATCTTGTGCCTACTGTCTTGCAATTCCTTGTCACCTGAATACCCCTATGGATAATTCTTGCACTTGTCGAGTATCCGCTTATCCCCAGTTGTTCATGTGTTTCACAAAAGTCTTCAAAATATTATTCGATCTTCCGAAAATCCTCTGGAGCCTTGGCTCTTGAAATTCTTGCTTGCTTGCATTATGGTTAATCCCATAAGTCTCGTAGTCTTAATAACATTCCTTGTCATTATCATTTTGAGTCTGTTGACTCAATATGTTTGCGAAAACCCGCAAACATCATTGATCCTTATAAATTACCTTTCCGGCTGAGCTGCCATTCTTTTAACTGGAATTGGTTCTCGACCAATCCAATTGTCGTTGATTGTACCCTAAGGCTATTCAACTTATCCATCCCTAATCAGAGCATTGCTTCTGATCCCTTGATTTGGAAATCATAATTCCTTTGCATTTGACAATTGAGTTAGTCAGTTGTTTCTATAATTTGATCTCCTTGCACTCTTCTTCCTCTAGTTGAGTACCGATGCTCACGTCAGATCCCTTGTGGACCATCAAGTCCTTTGTTGGATTATTATCCGACAGTGTCCTTCACATTGATCACTTTGTGAGTTCTTCCCCTGATACCTAATGCCTTTGTTAAGTTGCATCCTCCGCTTGGCCAACCATACTCTGCTTTCGGGCTTGTGTTATTTACTCTTGAAAATTGTGGTATATGTTTCTA
>NW_021313027.1:0-1206 GCF_002162155.2 Triticum dicoccoides | reverse complement strand
AAAGTACCTGGTAATTTAGTTGGCGTGCGCGAGCTCTAGTAATTGGTCCAGTATGTATAGCAGCAGGGCCTGTGGGTGTAACAATTGTATTGATGTCCTCATCATCCTCCCCTTCTTGAAATGAAGTCGTCCTCGATGGAAGTTCATCTTCCTCACCCAAATAAGGCTTCAAATCTGCAATGTTAAAAGTGGGACTAACCCCAAAATCTGCAGGCAGCTCAAGTTTATATGCATTATCATTTATTTTCTCTAACACCTTAAAGGGACCATCAGCCCGTGGCATGAGCTTTGATTTGCGCAAATCAGGAAATCTATCCTTACGCAAATGTAACCAAACAAGATCTCCAGGTGCAAACACAACATGTTTTCTACCCTTATCTCCAGCAAGTTTATATTTGGCATTCATACGCTCAATGTTTTCCTTAGTTAACTCATGCATTTTTAAAATTAGTTCAGCACGTTGTTTAGCATCAAAATTAACCTTCTCCGAAGATGGAAGAGGCAACAAATCAATAGGTGCACGAGGTAGGAAACCATACACAACTTCAAAAGGGCACATCTTAGTAGTAGAACGCAATGAACGATTATAAGCAAATTCAATATGAGGCAAGCATTCCTCCCACATTTTCTTATTACTCTTCAAAACAGCCCTAAGCATAGTAGACAATGTTCTATTGACTACTTCAGTTTGGCCATCAGTTTGGGGGTGACAAGTAGTACTGAAAAGCAGTTTAGTCCCCAACTTAGCCCATACACATCTCCAAAAGTGGCTAAGAAATTTAGTATCACGATCTGAAACAATAGTATTTGGCACACCATGCAAGCGAATAATTTCACGAAAGAACAAATCAGCAACATTAACAGCATCATCGCTTTTATGACATGGTATAAAGTGTGCCATTTTCGAGAATCTATCCACGGCAACAAATATGCTATCCCTCCCCTTCTTTGTTCGAGGTAAACCTAAAACAAAGTCCATAGATATATCCTCCCAAGGAACACTAGGTACAGGCAAAGGCATATATAAACCATGAGGATTGAGTCGTGACTTAGCTTTTTGACATGTAGTGCAGCGAGCAATAAAACGCTCAACATCCCGTCTCATCTTTGGCCAAAAGAAATGTGTAGCAAGTACGTCCTCCGTCTTCTTCACGCCAAAGTGTCCCATTAATCCTCCTCCATGCGCCTCCTGCAACAACAAAAGAC
>NW_021313026.1:0-1462 GCF_002162155.2 Triticum dicoccoides | reverse complement strand
GGTGCGCTTACGTGTCGGTCATCAACACTCGCAGTTTTGGCCGATTCTGGGCTCTTTCATGGACTATTACTCACAGTTTTGGGGTCCCGAAGTGATTTCCATGGTTGTCGGACCCCATGGTGTGCTTATGTGTTGGTCGTCAAGACTCGCAGTCTGGGCCGATTCTAGCCCGTTTCGTGGACTATTACTCACTGTCTTGTGGTCCCGGAGTGATTTCCACGATTAACGAACTTAACCCCGGGGTGCGTTTATGTGCCGGTCAGCAACACTCACAGTTTTTGTCGATTCTGCCCCGTTTCATGGCCTATTACTCACTGTTTTGAGGTCTCAGAGTGATTTCCACGATTAAGGAACCCCAAGGTGCGTTTAAGTGTCGGTCATCAGCACTCACTATTTTGGCCGATTCTGGTCCGTTTCGTGTACTATTACTCACTGTTTTGGGGTCCCAGAGCGATTTCCACGATTGACGATCCTCGGGGTGCGTTTACGTGTCCGTCGTCAATACTCAAAGTTTTGACCAATTCTGACCCGTTTCGTGGACTATTACTCGTCGTTTTGGTGTACCGAAGCGATTTCCATAGTTGTTGAACCCCGAGGTGCGCTTACGTGTCGATCATCAACACTCGCAGTTTTGGCCAATTCTGGCCTATTTCATGGCCTATTACTCACTGTTTTGGGGTCCTAAAGAGATTTCCATGGTTGTCGAACCCCAAGTTGTGCTTACGTGTTGGTTGTCAAGAATCGCAGTCTGGGCCGATTTTGGCCCATTTCTTGGACTATTACTCAGTTTTGGGTTCCCGAAGTGATTTCCACGATTGACGAACCCCTGGGTGCGTTTACGTGTCGGTCATCAGCACTCACAATTTTGGCCGATTCTGGTCTGTTTCGTGCACTATTACTCACCGTTTTGGGGACCCAGAGCGATTTCCACGATTGAAGATCCCCAGGTTGAGTTTACGTGTCCGTCGTCAACACTCAAAGTTTTGGCCAATTCTGACCCGTTTAGTGGACTATTACTCACCGTTTTGGTGTCCCGAAGTGATTTCCATAGTTGTTGAATCCCAAGGTGCGCTTACGTGTCGGTCATCAACACTCGCAGTTTTGGCTGATTCTGGGCTCTTTCATGGACTATTACTCACTGTTTTGGGGTCCCGAAGTGATTTCCATGGTTGTCGGACCCCATGGTGTGCTTATGTGTTGGTCGTCAAGACTCGCAGTCTGGGCCGATTCTAGCCCGTTTCGTGGACTATTACTCACTGTCTTGTGGTCCCAGAGTGATTTCCACGATTAACGAACTTAACCCCGGGGTGCGTTTATGTGCCGGTCAGCAACACTCACAGTTTTTGTCGATTCTGCCCCGTTTCATGGCCTATTACTCACTGTTTTGAGGTCTCGGAGTGATTTCCATGATTAAGGAACCCCAGGGTGCGTTTAAGTGTCGGTCATCAGCACTCACTATTTT
>NW_021313025.1:0-1268 GCF_002162155.2 Triticum dicoccoides | reverse complement strand
TCCACCAAATCGATAGTTATCATCTCATCGAAAGATCGGGACACCCCGCCTCTATCAAGTGGTATCAGTTTTCAGGTTGCTCGGTGAGAATTTCCAGTTTTTCTTAGATTAGATTTATTTTCTTACCTATTGTCCAAGAAAAAGCCACAAAAAAAGTTAGATCTGTTCATCCTTTATCCAAGCCAGTCTGAGCCTTTGCAATTTTCTATTCATTGCTTGCATAGTTGAATTATCGGTTGCATCGTCGTGTCAGTTGCTGGTCTTAGTGTCTAGTTCCTTTAGAGTTTCGAGTTCTGTTCACATTAGTCACGCCGCCGCTGCATCATTATCCGTTCCGCTGTCCACCATCCCATCTATTAATTTCCACCACGTGCTATGCACTGTTCATTGTCATAATCATAGTTGAGGTCATTCACATCTTCGCCTGATCCAATCTGCATCTTATCTAGTTTGTCTTGGAAAGAGGGAGAAAAAAAAAGATAGAGAAAAAAAAGAGAAAAAAAATGAAAGAAAAAGAGAGAGAAGAAAAAAAAAGCGTGAGAAAAAAAAGAGAGAAGAAAAAAATTGGATCTATCTAGAATCAATCTCGTACCTGAATTCGGATTGGAATCTGTTTTGCGCACTGTTCAGTAAAACAGGTGTATCTTCCTCATACGAAGTCCGTTTTGGCTCCGTGAGTACTCAAATTGAAGATAGCGACGAGCCGCATCTAAATAGTTGTAGAAGCTAGTTCAATATTTGACACCTCAAAATCGGCTTCTAAATAGGTCTTTTTGCCCTCCGAAGTTCGTGAATACAGCTTGTTCTAATTTTTCAGGCCAGTTTTAGAATTCTTTGACTCCTCATATCAACTCGGAATTGAGTGATTCTTTTTGCATTGGAAAGCTTGAGTTAGTAGCATTCTTTGAAAGAATTTATCAGAAAATTGTCTCAAACTTTTCAAGAGGAAAGTTGGAGAGAGAGTTGTTGTATATCCTGCTTGGCAATTGTTTTTCATCATTATCTTCACTGCCGTTGTGATCTTCACTTATATCTTGCTGTCAAGAGCTACTTAGTATCCTTCATTGATGCTAGTTGTGCTACGCCGTGACCTCATTAGTGTTCTAGGCTCGCGTCTCTAGTCCGGTCTAGCCTAGGACCAGCACAGTACCGTCGTTGAGCGTTTATTCAACATTGCATCTTTGAATTGATTATTGCTAATCTTTTGCTACCATATATAGCCAACCCAGCTCCACATATTTCTACACCGTGTATACGTACGCTCCCCT
>NW_021313024.1:0-9225 GCF_002162155.2 Triticum dicoccoides | reverse complement strand
GGTGCGGTACACAGCATAGCATACTGAAGAGCCTACGTCTTAAGCATAGGAGACGACCTTCGTCCTTTCTATTCTGCCATGGTCGAGCTTTAAGTCTTAACTTCGTACCTTACAACTCAGGCAAGAACTTCTTCTTTGACTGGTTCATCTTGAACACCTTCAAGATCATGTCAAGGTATGTGCTCATTTGAAAGTACCATTAAGCGTTTTGATCTATCCTTATAGGTCTTGATGCTCAATGCTCAAGTAGCTTATTCCAGGTTTTCTATTGAAAAACACCTTTCAAATAACCCTATATGCTTTCTAGAAGTTCTACATCATTTCCGATCATCAATATGTCAGAAAATCTATAGTGCTCCCACTCACTTCTTTGGAAATACCAGTTTCTCATAAACTTTGTATACACCCAAAATCTTTGATCATCTCATCAAAGCATACATTCCAACTCCGAGATGCTTTCTCCAGTCCTCAGAAGGATAGCTGGATCTTTGCATACTTATTAGCATCTTTCAGGATTGACGAAACCTTCCGGTTGTATCACATACAACCTTTCCTCAAGAAAATCGTCGAGGAAACAATGTTCTGACATCCTATCTGCAAGATTTCATAAATAATGCAGTAATCGCTAATATAATTCCAACAGACTCTTAGCATCGCTACGAGTGAGAAAATCTCACCGTAGTCAACTCCTTGAACTTGTCAGAAAACATCTTAACGACAAGTCGAGCTTTCTTAATGGTGACATTTACTATCATCGTCCGTCTTCCTTTAAAATCCATCTGTACTCAACAGCCTTACGACCATCAAGTAGTTCTTCCAAAGTCTATACTTTGTTTTTATACATGGATCCTATCTCGGATTTCATGGCTTCTAACCATTTGTCGGAATTTGGGCCCACCATCGCTTCTCCATAGCTCGTAGGTTCATTGTTGTCTAGCAACATGACCTTCAAGACAGGATTACCGTACCACTCTAAAGTAGTACGCATCCTTGTCACCCTACGAGGTACGGTAGTGACTTGATCCGAAACTTCATGATCACTATCATAAGCTTCCACTTCAATTGGTGTAGGTGCCACAGGAACAACTCTTTGTGCCCTGCTATACACTAGTTGAAGTGACGGTTCAATAACCTCATCAAGTCTCCACCATCCTCCCACTCAATTCTTTCGAGAGAAACATTTCCTCGAGAAAGGACCCGATTCTAGAAACAATTTATATTGCTTTCGGATCTGAATTAGGAGGTATACCCAACTGTTTTGGGTGTCCTATGAAGATGTACTTTATCCGCTTTGGGTTCGAGCTTAATCCTGAAACCTTTTCACATAAGTGTCGCAGCCCCAAACCTTTAAGAAACGACAACTTAGGTTTCTCTAAACCATAATTCATACGGTGTCATCTCATCGGAATTACGTGGTGCCCTATTTAAAGTGAATGTGGTTGTCTTTAATGCCTAACCCATAAACTATCGTGGCAGTTCGATAAGAGACATCATGGTATGCATCATATCCAATAGGGTGCAACTATGATGTTCGGACACACCATCACACTATGGTGTTCCAGGCGGTATTAATTGCGAAACAATTTCCACAATGTCTTAATTGTGTGCCAAAACTCGTAACTCAGATATTCATCTCTATGATCATATCATAGACATTTTATCCTCTTGTCACAATGATCTTCTACTTCACTCTGAAATTACTTGAACCATTCAATAATTCAGACTTGTGTTTCATCAAGAAAGTATTCTTAACATCTACTCGAATCATCTGTGAAGTAAGAACATAACGATATTCACTGCATGCCTCAGCACTCATTGGACTGCACACATCAAAATGTGTTGCTTTCAACAAGTTGCTATCTTGTTCCATTTTACTGAAAACGAGGCTTTTCAGTCATCTTGCCCATGTGGTATGATTTGCATATCTCAAGTGATTCAAAATCAAGTGAGTCCAAACGATCCATCTGCATGGAGTTTCTTTATGCGTATACACCAATAGACATGGTTCGCATGTCTCAAACTTTTCAAAAATGAGTGAGTCCAAAGATCCATCAACATGGAGCTTCTTCATGCATTTTATACCGATATGACTTACATGGCAGTGCCACAAGTAAGTGGTACTATCATTACTATCTTATATCTTTTGGCATGAAAATGTGTATCACTACGACCGAGATTCAATAAACCATTCCTTTAGGTGCAAGACCATTGAAGGTATTATTCAAAAATAGAGTAACCATTATTCTCCTTAAATGAATAACCGTATTGCGATAGACATAATCCAATCATGTCTATGCTCAACGCAAACACCAATCTCGGTGGTAGAGGGAGCGTGCGATGCTCGATCATATCAACCTTGGAAACACTTCCAACATATATCGTCAGCTCACCTTTAGCTAGTCTCCGTTTATTCCGTAGCTTTTATTTCGAGTTACTAACACTTAGCAACCGAACCGGTATCCAATACCCTGGTGCTACTAGGAGTACTAGTAAAGTACACATTAACATAATGTATATCCAATATACTTCTATCGACCTTGCCAGCCTTCTCATCTACCAAGTATCTAGGGTAATGCTGCTCCAGTGGTTGTTCCCCTTATTACAGAAGCACTTAGTCTCGGGTTTGGGTTCAACCTTGGGTTTCTTCACTAGAGCAGCAGCTGAATTGCCGTTTCATGAAGTATCCCTTTGTTCCCTTGCCCTTCTTGAAACTAGTGGTTTCACCAACCATCAACAATTGATGCTCCTTCTTGATTTCTACTTTCACGGTGTCAAACATCATGAATATTTCAAGGATCATCATATCTATCCCTGATATGTTATAGTTATTCACGAAGCTCTAGCAGCTTGGTGGCAATGACTTTGGGGAAACATCACTATCTCATCTGGAGGATCAACTCCCACTCGATTCAAGTGATTGTTGTGCTCAGACAATCTGAGCACAAGCTCAACGATTGAGCTTTTCTCCCTTAGTTTGCAGGCTAAGAAAATCGTCGGAGGTCTTATACCTCTTGACGTGGGCACGAGCCTGAAATCCCAATTTCAGCCCTCGAAACATCTCATATGTTCCGCGACGTTTCAAAAACGTCTTTGGTGCCTCTACTTAAACCATTTAATTGAACTATCACGTAGTTATCAAAACGTGTATGTCCGATGTTCGCAACATCGACAAACGACGTTGGGGTTCAGCACACTGAGCGGTGCATTAAGGACATAAGCTTTCTACTGATCGCATAATCGCTACTATCAACTTTCAACTATATTTTCTCTAGGAACATATCTAAACAGTGGAACTAAAGCGCGAGCTTACGACATAATTTGCAAAAGGTCTTTTGACTATGTTCAGGATAATTAAGTTCATCTTATGAACTCCCACTTAGATAGACATCCCTCTGGTCATCTAAGTGATCACATGATCCGAGTCAACTAGGCCGTGTCCGATCATCACGTGAGACGGACTAGTCATCATCGGTGAACATCTTCATGTTGATCGTATCTTCTATACGACTCATGCTCAACCTTTCGGTCTCCGTGTTCCGAGGCCATGTCTGTACATGCTAGGCTCGTCAAGTTAACCCTAAGTGTTTCGCGTGTGTTCCGAGGCCATGTCTGTACATGCTAGGCTCGTCAACACCCGTTGTATTTGAACGTCTGAATAAAACACCCGATCATCACGTGATGTTTTGAAACAGCGAACTGTCGCAACGGTGCACAGTTAGGGGAGAACACTTCTTGAAATTGTTGTAAGGGATCATCTTATTTACTACCGTCGTTCTAAGCAAATAAGATGTATAAACATGATAAACATCACATGCAATCAAATAGTGACATGATATGGCCATCATCACTTTGCTCCTTTTGATCTCCATCTTCGGGGCTCCATGATCATCATCGTCACCGGCATGACACCATGATCTCCATCATCATGATCTCCATCATCGTGTCTTCATGAAGTTGCCTCGCCAACTATTACTTCTACTACTATGGCTAACGGTTAGCAATAAAGTAAAGTAATTACATGACGTTTAAGTTGACACGCAGGTCACAAATAAATAAAGACAACTCCTATGGCTCCTGCCGGTTGTCATACTCATCGACATGCAAGTCGTGATTCCTGTTACAAGAACATGATCAATCTCATACATCACATATATCATTCATCACATCCTTTTTGGCCATATCACATCACATAGCATACCCTGCAAAAACAAGTTAGACGTCCTCTAATTGTTGTTTGCATGTTTTACGTGGCTGCTATGGGTTTCTAGCAAGAACGTTTCTTACCTACGCATGAACCACAACGTGATATGCCAATTGCTATTTACCCTTCATAAGGACCCTTTTCATCGAATCCGATCCGACTAAAGTGGGAGAGACAGACACCCGCCAGCCACCTTATGCAACTAGTGCATGTTTGTCGGTGGAACCGGTCTCACGTAAGCGTACGTGTAAGGTTGGTCCGGGCCGCTTCATCCCACGATGCCGCCGAATCAAAATAAGACTAGTAACGGCAAGCATATTGAACAATATCGACGCCCACAACTACTTTGTGTTCTACTCGTGCAAAGAATCTACGCAATAGACCTAGCTCATGATGCCACTGTTGGGGAACGTAGCAGAAATTCAAACAATTTCCTATGTGTCACCAAGATCTATCTATGGAGAGACTAGCAACGAGGGGAAGGAGAGTGCATCTACATACCCTTGTAGATCGCTAAGCGGAAGCGTTCAAGTGAACGGGGTTGATGGAGTCGTACTCGTCGTGATTCAGATCACCGATGATCCTAGTGCCGAACGGACGGCACCTCCGCGTTCAACACACGTACAGCTCGACGATGTCTCCCACGCCTTGATCCAGCAAGGAGAGAGGGAGAGGTTGAGGAAGACTCCATCCAGCAGCAACACAACGGCGTGGTGGTGATGGAGGAGCGTGGCAATCCTGCAGGGCTTCGCCAAGCACCTACGGGAGAGGAGGAGGTGTCACGGGAGGGAGGGAGGCGCGAAGGGCTCAGGTATGGATGCCCTCCCTCCCCTCCACTATATATAGGGGCAGGGGAGAGGGGGGAGGCGCAGCCTTGCCCCTTCCTCCAAGGAAGGGGTGCGGCTAAGAGGGGGGGAGGAGTCCATCCTCCCCAAGGCACCTCGGAGGTGCCTTCCCCTTTTAGGACTCTCCCCCTTTTCCTATATCTTGGCGCATGGGCCTCTAGGGGCTGGTTCCCTTGGCCCATGTAGGCCAAGGCGCACCCCCTACAGCCCATGTGGCCCCCCGGGGCAGGTGGCCCCACCCGGTGGGCCCCCGGGACCCTTCCGGTGGTCCCGGTACAATACCGATGACCCCGAAACTTGTCCCGATGGCCGAAACAGGACTTCCTATATATAAATCTTTACCTCTGGACCATTCCGGAACTCCTCGTGACGTCCGGGATCTCATCCGGGACTCCGAACAACATTCGGTAACCACATACAAACTTCCTTTATAACCCTAGCGTCATCGAACCTTAAGTGTGTAGACCCTACGGGTTCGGGAGACATGCAGACATGACCGAGACGTTCTCCGGTCAATAACCAACAGCGGGATCTGGATACCCATGTTGGCTCCCACATGTTCCACGATGATCTCATCGGATGAACCACGATGTCAAGGACTCAATCGATCTCGTATACAATTCCCTTTGTCTAGCGGTATTTTACTTGCCCGAGATTCGATCGTCGGTATACCGATACCTTGTTCAATCTCGTTACCGGCAAGTCACTTTACTCGTTCCGTAACACATCATCCCGTGATCAACTCCTTGGTCACATTGCGCATATGATGATGTCCTACCGAGTGGGCCCAGAGATACCTCTCCGTTTACACGGAGTGACAAATCCCAGTCTCGATCCGCATAAAACAATAGATACTTTCGGAGATACCTGTAGTGCACCTTTATAGTCACCCAGTTACGTTGTGACGTTTGATACACCCAAAGCACTTCTACGGTATCCAGGAGTTACACGCTCTCATGGTCGAAGGAAGAGATACTTGACATTGGCAAAGCTCTAGCAAATGAACTACACGATCTTTTGTGCTAGTCTTAGGATTGGGTCTTGTCCATCACATCATTCTCCTAATGATGTGATCCCGTTATCAACGACATCCAATGTCCATAGCCAGGAAACCATGACTATCTGTTGATCACAACGAGCTAGTCAACTAGAGGCTCACTAGGGACATATTGTGGTCTATGTATTCACACGTGTATTACGATTTCCGGATAATAGAGTTATAGCATGAATAAAAGACAATTATCATGAACAAGGAAATATAATAATAATACTTTTATTATTGCCTCTAGGGCATATTTCCAACAGTCTCCCACTTGCACTAGAGTCAATAATCTAGTTCACATCGCCATGTGATTAACACTCACAGGTCACATCGCCATGTGACTAATACCCAAGAGTTTACTAGAGTCAGTAGTCTAGTTCACATCACTATGTGATTAACACTCAATGAGTTTTATGTTTGATCATGTTGCTTGTGAGAGAGGTTTTAGTCAACAGGTCTGAACCTTTCAGATCCGTGTGTGCTTTACAAATCTCTATGTCATCTCCTAGATGCAGCTACCACGCTCTATTTGGAGCTATTACAAACAACTGTTCTACTTGGAGCTATTCTAAATTATTGCTCCATTATATGTATCCGGTCTCTCTACTCAGAGCTATCCGGATAGGTGTCAAGATTGCATCGTCGTAACCTTTACGACGAACTCTTTTACCACCTCCATAATCGAGAAAATTCCTTAGTCCACTAGTTACTAAGGATAACTTTGACCGCTGTCCTGTGAGCCATTCTTGGATCACTCTTGTACCCCTTGACTGACTCATGGAAAGGCACACTTCAGGTGCGGTACACAGCATAGCATACTGAAGAGCCTACGTCTTAAGCATAGGAGACGACCTTCGTCCTTTCTATTCTGCCATGGTCGAGCTTTAAGTCTTAACTTCGTACCTTACAACTCAGGCAAGAACTTCTTCTTTGACTGGTTCATCTTGAACACCTTCAAGATCATGTCAAGGTATGTGCTCATTTGAAAGTACCATTAAGCGTTTTGATCTATCCTTATAGGTCTTGATGCTCAATGCTCAAGTAGCTTATTCCAGGTTTTCTATTGAAAAACACCTTTCAAATAACCCTATATGCTTTCTAGAAGTTCTACATCATTTCCGATCATCAATATGTCAGAAAATCTATAGTGCTCCCACTCACTTCTTTGGAAATACCAGTTTCTCATAAACTTTGTATACACCCAAAATCTTTGATCATCTCATCAAAGCATACATTCCAACTCCGAGATGCTTTCTCCAGTCCTCAGAAGGATAGCTGGAGCTTTGCATACTTATTAGCATCTTTCAGGATTGACGAAACCTTCCGGTTGTATCACATACAACCTTTCCTCAAGAAAATCGTTGAGGAAACAATGTTTTGACATCCTATCTGCAAGATTTCATAAATAATGCAGTAATTGCTAATATAATTCCAACAGACTCTTAGCATCGCTATGAGTGAGAAAATCTCACCGTAGTCAACTCCTTGAACTTGTCAGAAAACATCTTAACGACAAGTCGAGCTTTCTTAATGGTGACATTTACCATCATCGTCCGTCTTCCTTTAAAATCCATCTGTACTCAACAGCCTTACGACCATCAAGTAGTTCTTCCAAAGTCTATACTTTGTTTTTATACATGGATCCTATCTCGGATTTCATGGCTTCTAACCATTTGTCGGAATTTGGGCCCACCATCGCTTCTCCATAGCTCGTAGGTTCATTGTTGTCTAGCAACATGACCTTCAAGACAGGATTACCGTACCACTCTAAAGTAGTACGCATCCTTGTCACCCTACGAGGTACAGTAGTGACTTGATCCGAAACTTCATGATCACTATCATAAGCTTCCACTTCAATTGGTGTAGGTGCCACAGGAACAACTCTTTGTGCCCTGCTATACACTAGTTGAAGTGACGGTTCAATAACCTCATCAAGTCTCCACCATCCTCCCACTCAATTCTTTCGAGAGAAACCTTTCCTCGAGAAAGGACCCGATTCTAGAAACAATTTATATTGCTTTCGGATCTGAATTAGGAGGTATACCCAACTGTTTTGGGTGTCCTATGAAGATGTACTTTATCCGCTTTGGGTTCGAGCTTAATCCTGAAACCTTTTCACATAAGTGTCGCAGCCCCAAACCTTTAAGAAACGACAACTTAGGTTTCTCTAAACCATAATTCATACGGTGTCATCTCATCGGAATTACGTGGTGCCCTATTTAAAGTGAATGTGGTTGTCTTTAATGCCTAACCCATAAACTATCGTGGCTGTTCGATAAGAGACATCATGGTATGCATCATATCCAATAGGGTGCAACTATGATGTTCGGACACACCATCACACTATGGTGTTCCAGGCGGTATTAATTGCGAAACAATTTCCACAATGTCTTAATTGTGTGCCAAAACTCGTAACTCAGATATTCATCTCTATGATCATATCATAGACATTTTATCCTCTTGTCACAATGATCTTCTACTTCACTCTGAAATTACTTGAACCATTCAATAATTCAGACTTGTGTTTCATCAAGAAAATATTCTTAACATCTACTCGAATCATCTGTGAAGTAAGAACATAACGATATTCACTGCATGCCTCAGCACTCATTGGACTGCACACATAAAAATGTGTTGCTTTCAACAAGTTGCTATCTTGTTCCATTTTACTGAAAACGAGGCTTTTCAGTCATCTTGCCCATGTGGTATGATTTGCATATCTCAAGTGATTCAAAATCAAGTGAGTCCAAACGATCCATCTGCATGGAGTTTCTTTATGCGTATACACCAATAGACATGGTTCGCATGTCTCAAACTTTTCAAAAATGAGTGAGTCCAAAGATCCATCAACATGGAGCTTCTTCATGCATTTTATACCGATATGACTTACATGGCAGTGCCACAAGTAAGTGGTACTATCATTACTATCTTATATCTTTTGGCATGAAAATGTGTATCACTACGACCGAGATTCAATAAACCATTCCTTTAGGTGCAAGACCATTGAAGGTATTATTCAAAAATAGAGTAACCATTATTCTCCTTAAATGAATAACCGTATTGCGATAGACATAATCCAATCATGTCTATGCTCAACGCAAACACCAATCTCGGTGGTAGAGGGAGCGTGCGATGCT
>NW_021313023.1:0-1682 GCF_002162155.2 Triticum dicoccoides | reverse complement strand
CCTCCCCCTCGTCTCCCTCACCCGCCGCCACCACACAACACACACACACAAGCACGCACGCACGCATCGTGCCGGGGAGAGGATCTCCCCGCGCCCGATCCCCTCGCGTGCATCGGCGCCTTCGCCTCGCCGTCCTCCTCGTCGCCGCCTCTCCGGCTCGCCTTCCCCCTCGCCCCTCTTCCCCGACCCGAACTGGATCGGGAAGGGGTGGGATCGAACTCGGCGACCCCGACGCCATCGCCCCGGTGCCTCGCCGCCCTACGTCGCTACCACTGCCGTCGCCGCTCGGCGCCGCCCCGCCGCAAGGGACCCCCTCACCGGACTGCCTCCCCGTCGTCCTCTCCGTCGCCTACTCGTCGCCGTCTTCCTCAACGGCTCCAACAAGCCTCGCCGCCCCAGATCCCCTGCAACGGGGGTGAGCAACGAACCCCCCTCTCCTTCTCCCCCCTGCTCCTGGCTGCGCCTGGCCGCGCCAAAGTGCGTGTGCGCCCGTCCCCTTCACCTCTGACCGAGCTCGCACTTCGTCGGGGCGCTAGCTCCTCGAGCTGCGGTTGTGTCGTCCGCGAGCGCGCCATCGGACCTCCCCGTTGCTCGCCCTGCCCGACCACCGCTCCCAGCGCCCACCTCCGCAACCGGCTCCTGCCCCGCGCCCCGGCACAACCCCGCCGTGGCCTTGCCACTACCGCCTTCGGCGGCTGGATTCGCTGCACCTGTCGCCGGCGGCCCCCCCTGTCGATCTGGGCGTATGCCCAGTCGGGCTGGGCACCAGTGCCCGTAACGCCCGACCCAGTATGGCCCTCTGGGCCACTGCCAACGGGGCCCACGCCCCAGAACTTAAAAAAAAAGGAATTAAAATAATAATAATAATATTTATTAAATAAATAAATAATAATTAAATTAATTAATTGATTAAGGAATTAATTAAGTTAATTAATCATAATTAGATTAACCTAATTAACTAATTAGTTTAATTAAACTGTAATTAGATTAACCTAAACCCTAATTAATTTAAATAGAGAATGACAGGTGGGTCCCACTGGACCCACATGTCAGGGTTGACTCAGTCAACCCCTGTTGACTGCTGACGTCAGCATGACATCATGCTGACGTCATAAATACATTTTTTCGAATTAATTAAATAAATAATTAAATTCCAAAATTGTTAAAATCTTTTAAAAATCATATCTTTTAATCCGTAACTCGGATTAAAATATTTTCAACATGAAAGTTGCTCAGAACGACGAGACGAATTCGGATATGCGGCCCGTTCATCCGCCACGCATCCCTAGCATCGCGAACACGCAACTTTCCCTCTCCGGTTCGTCTGTCCGAAAACGCGAAACACCGGGGATAATTTCCCGGATGTTTCCCCCCTTCACCGGTACCACCTCGTACCGCGTTAGGGCACACCTAGCATCACGCTTTGTCATGTCATGCATCGTCATGCATTTGTTTGCATTATATTTATTGTTTCTTCCCCCTCTTCTCTCGCTAGACACCGAGACCGACGCTGCTGCTGCCCAGCTCGACTACGGAGTTGACGACCCCTCTCTCTTGCCAGAGCAACCAGGCAAGCCCCCCCCCCCTTGATCACCAGATATCGCCTATTCTCCTCTATACTGCTTGCATTAGAGTAGTGTAGCATGTTACTGCTTTCGTTAATCCTATTCTGATGCATAGCC
>NW_021313022.1:0-1247 GCF_002162155.2 Triticum dicoccoides | reverse complement strand
TGTTGATGCAACCGGAATACCGACAAATGAATTGTGATGTGTGAAACCAGTACGCCTAGCAACCTCGTTGCTGGGTAGTTAAATGGACGATAACCTCATTCTTAGCGTGTTGATTATTGAATCGTCACCCTAAGATTGATTGTGCTACCTAGTCCCTATTTCTGGTGCACTCCTCGACCAATGAGTTAGGAATTATTTCAAGTCCTCACCCATTTGATCATGTCGTCTTGCCCTCAAAAGCAAGATTGTTCTCGAGCTTAGTAACATACCGGTGGTTCGTGACTTTCCAAATATCTTCTTGGAAGTGTTACCGGGTTGTCACCTGACTGTTATGTTGAGCTCGTGATCAAGTTGGGTTTATTCCTGTAAACCACCCCTTCTCCAAGAATCCGTGTTGGATACCCTGAGCTAGTTGGATAAGCTAAACAACAACTTGGAGAGTTGGAGGATAAAAGCTTGCCTGACTTAGTTCGTTCCAAAGGGATAATCTTGTGTAGTGTGTGTTGAAGAAAGATGATATCTTCATCGATTGGTCCCTGTGATCAGTTGCTGGACCTATTGTCTTATCAATCCTTTGATCTGAGTGTGGGCTATCGTCAAATCAAATCAGTACCAATGATGCTCGTAATGTTGTCTTATTCGTGGTTGATCCCTTGAGCATACATCATTACATCTTTGGTCTGACCAATGCTATCACTTGTGCACTTAACTATGGAATTCCTTTTAAAAGGAAACCCGGATGAATTGTTGTTGAGCCCATTGACAACATCCTTATTCCCTCCATGATTTGTTGAACATTAAGCTAGTGTTGGAAACTTTTGAAAGCATTTCTTCATGCTAACTCATGAAGTATTTGTTTGATGAAAGGAGTGACTTCCTCTTATACACGTGCATTTGGTGAAAGTTGCCGCCGTGGATTTGAGAAAGTTAGTTTTGCTTCCTCTGGAATCATCCCAAGTCAGTCATGCATACGTGCGAAGTATTCGGTGGTCTGGAGACTTGCAACCTTCATTCCATATGTGTTCCGAGCACACCAAGCCACTGATTGAGTTGTTCAAAGATAAAGGAGTCTGTCCAAGGTGAACTCTTTGGACTTCCACGCGTGGAGACTTCGATGTCATTAATGATGGTTCCCCACCTGAACTCGGTAGTGTTTTATTATAAGACTACCACGTGGTCATGTTTGTCTGGGACAGCGTGTTCACATGTTTGTAGCAGAACCAGCTCATGTTTTGGAGCTTACTATC
>NW_021313021.1:0-1813 GCF_002162155.2 Triticum dicoccoides | reverse complement strand
TCAGCCGTCTTTCGGTCAATTAGAAATGTAGATACATAAATGCCTGCCCCTATTTTCCCCCAAAATATTCCAAGGTGCCCTAGCATGGTGCCATGACCCATATGTTGTAGATTTTTGAATTTTCAAGCCCCTTGTATGAATCATCAAGCACCTACATTTGACCCAAATTTGAATGGCGAGAAGGAAACTCCCAAAAAATAAAAAATTAATGAAAACTTTTTGTGCGCAGTCCTTATATGTGACCTAGTTCCGATGAAAAATAGAGAACTTGCAATTCGAAGATCTGGAAGAAAAACCTTAACAAAAAAGCTATCATGTATGAGTTAACCTGGCTTTCAGCCCAAATGACCATCTAGATTGCCAAAACCTTGGCATGCTTCATTATATTTGGCACATGGCTAATCTTGGTATTCTAAGAAACATTGCAAACTAGAATTTTTTTTATTTTTTTTTCACACAAAAAAGTGATTTTGCATTTTATTACTGCAAAAACCCTCAAAAGGTGGGTTGTTTTATGAAGCAAGTACCAAAATAAACATGTGAAACGTCGTCCCCATGTCACTTTTCACAGATTCATAATCTTGTATGATGAAAACATCCAAGGTCACATCAAATTTTTCTAGAGTCGTAGCTATATTTGTTTTTATCTTTTAGTTCCGGCCAACATTGGGCAAATTTTAGCTTTACAGATATAAATGTATGCGTGTAATTTATTTTCCAAAAAATACACCAATATGTTCCATCAGGGTGCTATGCAGGATAGCTTATTCCTTATTGAATTTTCAAGCCCTTTGTATCAATCACCGTGCATTCAAATTTGGCCCAATCTTGAATGCAGCCGATAAAAATTCAAAACTATCAAAACATTGAACTTTGAGCGTAGAGTCTTTATATGTGATATAGTTTCCGATCAAACATTGCCAGCTAGCAATTTGCAAATGTTTCATTCAGAAAAATGCTACAGGGGTTGAACCTCCATTTTGAAAATTGTTATCTTACATGCAGATGACCCGGAGGATACTTGGAAGTAGGCATGACTATTATTAATTTTGAATGAGAATGCACCACGATGTGAGGCGACATCATGTGTCATTAGATGTTGATGGGTCTCAGCCGATAGTGAGACAAATATGAGATCATGGGACACATGATTAACTGCAAGAAAGGCAGAAAAGACTGGGAAGTAGCAGTTGTACTGACACACTCTGTTTTTATTACAAAGCAAACTGGAACATGACACAAGGATACTACTCGCTAGGTAGATCGAACTTTTATTTCGGAAAGGGGATAGCCCGGCCTCTAGATGGACTGATTGGTGTACATGGCCCTTTATTACTCAGTAGATTGATCTATGGATCAACAAGTACTTATATGTAGAGTTCAATGACCGATCGCAGACCTAGGGTGTGTTGAATCTTGTAGTTAATAAATCCTGCTTCGGCGAATATTTTGTTCCACTCGTGCTCATATCGTTCCTTTGCCATAAATAATGACATCATCTCCATATCCATCAGGAGTTGAGTTTGGAGTAGGTCTAGATCTTGTGAGGGAGACCCAACCACTGCATCAATGATGATGATCTTCCCATTTTTATGATGGGAAATGGCCTCTCTGCATCGTGTCAGGATCTTCACACAATCCTCGTCGGTCCAGTTATGCAGCACGTACTGCGTACCAAATCCAACAACAGTTAATATCAACAAAACTAACTTGAGTAGTAATTTCTGCAGCGATAGAAGAAGAATAATACCTTGAGTAAAATGCAGTCTGCAGGTGGAATGAACTCCATCATGTCCCCAGCAATAAACTCCAC
>NW_021313020.1:0-1168 GCF_002162155.2 Triticum dicoccoides | reverse complement strand
CTATTCGAATAGATTAACTTCCCTGCAGGGGTGCACCACATAGCCCAACACGCTCGATCCCATTTGGCCGGACACACTTTCCTGGGTCATGCCCGGCCTCGGAAGATCAACACGTCGCAGCCCCACCTAGGCAAAACAGAGAGGCCAGCACGCCGGTCTAAACCTAAGCGCACAGGGGTCTGGGCCCATCGCCCATAGCACACCTGCACGTTGCGAGGGCGGCCGGAAGCAGAACTAGCCCCCTTAATACAAGAGCAGGCTTACGTTCCAATCCGGCGCGCGCCGCTCCGTCGCTGACGTCTGAAGTGCTTCGGCTGATACCACGACGCCGGGATACCCATAACTACTCCCGCGTAGATGGTTAGTGCGTATAGGCCAGTAGCCAGACTCAGATCAAATACCAAGATCTCGTTAAGCGTGTTAAGTATCCGCGAACGCCGAACAGGGCCAGGCCCACCTGTGATGAGGACATCAATACAATTGTTACACCCACAGCCCCTGCTGCTATACATACTGGACCAATTACTAGAGCCCGTGCACGCCAACTAAATTACCAGGTACTTTCGTTTCTTGGTAATGATTCTAATGTTCATGAGAATATGATGCTGCCTAAATTGGATACATTTGTTTTGCTTACAAATGAAGGGCCTAGCTTGGAGAAGGATGAACATTGGAGCAAGAACAAGCATGGAGATGATGGCATGCGCAAGGGGAACAAGAACGGAGTTACAAGTGATGATCTCAGGACTTTGAAGCCACCATAATGGGTGCATGAAGCCTTGGACGAAATATACAAGATGCCACTTCATAAATTTCGTCCCGAGGCTATTTTAGGTGCTGCGTCACCTTATTATTGGGCCAGGCCCATGTAATTTCGAAGT
This sequence comes from Triticum dicoccoides, assembly GCF_002162155.2. Taxonomy (NCBI): domain Eukaryota; kingdom Viridiplantae; phylum Streptophyta; class Magnoliopsida; order Poales; family Poaceae; genus Triticum; species Triticum dicoccoides. The sequence continues at coordinate 287 of NW_021313020.1, read as the reverse complement.
ACATAAGTATAGGCTATTTTTAGAGTCCGTATGTGTGGGGAAACAAGAGATAGGGTTGATTTCGGACCCCTCCACCAAGGGCCACGAAATTCCCCCCTCTTCCTCCATATATACAGCCCTTAGGGCATCGTTTAGACTTTGGGTTTTGTTTAGATTAAAAGTTCGCCATAGCTGCAACTTCGCGTACTTCGTTTGTGTTCAACGACCAGACAAAGGCGTCACAGAACCCCACCTTGATCAATAAAGCTTTCATCTTATATTCGCAATATCCAGATTGCAATCTCAGT
>NW_021313019.1:0-2261 GCF_002162155.2 Triticum dicoccoides | reverse complement strand
AGACAAACCTTGGAATCGAAAGGGTTTAGGCTTAGTAGAACTAAAACCGAGTACATGATGTGCGGTTTCAGTACTACTAGCTGTGAGGAGGAGGAGGTTAGCCTTGATGGCCAGGTGGTACCTCGGAAGGACACCTTTCGATATTTGGGGTCAATGTTGCAGGAGGATGGGGGTATTGATGAAGATGTGAACCATCGAATCAAAGCCGGATGGATGAAGTGGCGCCAAGCTTCTGGCATTCTCTGTGACAAGAGAGTGCCACAAAAGCTAAAAGGCAAGTTCTACAGGACGGCGGTTCGACCCGCAATGTTGTATGGCGCGGAGTGTTGGCCGACTAAAAGGCGACATGTTCAACAGTTAGGTGTGGCGGAGATGCGTATGTTGAGATGGATGTGTGGCCACACGAGGAAGGATCGAGTCCGGAATGATGATATACGAGATAGAGTTGGGGTAGCACCAATTGAGGAGAAGCTTGTCCAACATCGCTTGAGATGGTTTGGGCATATTCAGCGCAGGCCTCCAGAAGCTCCAGTGCATAGCGGACGGCTAAAGCGTGCGGAGAATGTCAAGAGAGGGCGGGGTCGACCGATTTTGACATGGGAGGAGTCCGTTAAGAGAGACCTGAAGGATTGGAGTATCGACAAAGAGCTAGCTATGGACAGGGGTGCGTGGAAGCTTGCTATCCATGTACCAGAGCCATGAGTTGGTTGCGAGATCTTATGGGTTTCACCTCTAGCCTACCCCAACTTGTTTGGGACTAAAGGCTTTGTTGTTGTTGTTGTTGTTGTTGTTGTTGTTTATCGGAAAGAGTCTATGTCAGAGCTTAAAAGCTAGTCCACATACTCAACTATCACTTAGTCCTTCATAATTGCTAACGCTCACGCAATACTTGTGGTTACGGAGTTTTAACCGGACACAGAGAAATATAGGGGCTTGTAGTTTTGCCCCACAACCTTTTACCTCAAGGGTAATGTCAACAATAATAATTCATGCTCCCCCACATCCAATTAGATATATATATATATATATATCATGTTATTTCCAACATGCTGAGCTTGCCAAAGGATAAAATGAAAAAGGAAAGGTGAAGATCACCGTGACTCTTGCATAAAGTAGAGGATAATAATAAAAGATAGGCCCTTCGCAGAGGGAAGCAAAGGTTGCCATGCGCTTTTATGGTTGGATGCACAAAATCTTAATGCAAAAGAACGTCACTTTATATTGCCCCTTGTATGTGAACCTTTATTATGTAGTCCATTGCTTTTATTGCGTCCACAACAAGTTTGTAAAAAGCTTATTTTTATTGCTTGCACCGATGACAACTACTTGAAGGATCTTACTCAATCCATAGGTAGATATGGTGGACTCTCATGGCTAAACTTGTTTAAGAGTATTTGGAAGCACAAGTAGTATCTCTACTTGGTGCTGAGAATTTGGCTAGCATGAGGGGGAAAGGAAAGCTCCACATGTTAGAGGAACCAGGACAACATACTTTATGTCAGATGTAAGAAAACATAACTCATTATGTTGTCTTCCTTGTCCAACACCAACTCTTTAGCATGTCATATTTTAATGAGTGCTCCCAATCATAAAAGATGTCAATGATAATATATCTATATGTGAAACCTCTCTCTCCTCATTACTTCCTATTAATTGCAACGATGACCAAAGCTATATTTGCCAACTCCCAACAACTTTCAATCATCATACTCTTTTTATGTGAAGTCATTACTCTCAATAAGATCAATATGAACTCTTTGTTTCTTTTTATTCTTTTCTTTATTCACCCAAGATCATGGCAAAGTAATCAAGCCCTTGACTCAACACTAATCTTTATTATATATCGCTCACGGACTCGACTGCATAGAGGGATCATAAAGCAAAACTCAAAACTAGATCGTGCCATGACTTTATTCTACTAAATCAAGATACTACTAATAGGATCGAACTAAGAAAAACGGTAAAGATAGGAGTTGTGATGGTGATACGATACCGGGGCACCTCCCCCAAGCTTGGCAGTTGCCAAGGGGAGTGCCCATACCCATGTGATTATATCTCCTTCTTTGTTGTTGGCCGTGGAGGTGTTGTTGATGATGGAAGCTTGTCGTCCACCTTCCATGGCATAGGCTCACCCTCATAGAAGGATGATCGAGTCTCCGGAATCCTCAAATCTGCAACGGAAACAGTTCGAAATGAAAACAAAGGATATTTGCGTGATACGGTTGTCAAAACCTTCGGGAGAATATATAATGAATTTTTAC
>NW_021313018.1:0-678 GCF_002162155.2 Triticum dicoccoides | reverse complement strand
AAGAGGGGGGGGAGAACAGAGGGGGTCGAGGCGTCTCCAGGCGCGGGGACAGGGAGGAGGTTGAGCCTCCAGCATGAAGCAGGAGGTGGAGCCTGCGTGCGCGGCGCTTTCTCACGGCGACAGCAGCAGCTTTGGGGCGAGGGGAGGAAGACGACAGGGGGGGAACGCCTGGTGGGCTGGGCCGCACAGGAGCTGGGCCGGCTGGGCTACCAGGTGAGCGCTAGGTAAGGTTTCTCTCCTCTCTGCTTTTCCTATTTTTGTTGTTTTTATTTATTTTGTTCTGTGTTGTTTTAGTTTAGTAAAATACTAAACCATTTTATAAAATCCTGAAAATAGTTATGTGGCTAGAACTAAAATATACCAAACCACATAAAATGTTCCAGCATTATTGGACATATATTATTTATATATCAAATATATATCCAATGCAAATAGTTATTTATTTAATTCAAAGGCCCAAAATAATTAACTCTGAGATACCAAAAATATTGTTTTGAGTTTTACCTCTTTGCAATATTTTCAGAGACTAAGAGGAACATTTTCTTGGACTTCTTTGAGAAGATTTTAATGTTGATCATTTTTAGAAGGTTTCTGAGGCTTTAAAAATCCCTCAATTCAAATTTCATTTGAATTAAAACATGATGCTCACATGAGGTCTAGCCTAGTGCATAACAGGAC
>NW_021313017.1:0-1069 GCF_002162155.2 Triticum dicoccoides | reverse complement strand
AGTTAGGTGTATTTTTCCAGGTACAACCATGTTATATGGCTTTCATGTACACTTTGAATGGTCTAGGAACCCGTATTTTTCCATTGCAGGTTCTAAAGGGCTTGATGATTGTCCAGGAGTCCACTTTGAATGGTCCAGGTCTCCCCAGTATGAGCACGCTACAAAAACTGGTTCCAGATTTGTAAGATGATGACCGATTTGTAAGGGTTAACACTCAGATTTGTAAGGGTTAATTGCGCAATACCTAGATGGAAGTGATCGGCGGCGGCCGCTGCAACAAACGAACAAGCCCAACCTTGGAGGGTCAAGCCGATCATGATCTTGGGCACTCCACGGGATCGGCCGCAGATCCGATGATCAGTGGCGGATTAGATGGGTTCTAGCCGATCCTGAGCAGGGTTCCACAACGAGATCGTCCTCAGCGGCCGATGGCGGCGGCGAAGGGGTTGAGCGGCGGTGACAGAAGCTGCATGTACGTAGGAACAATAGGGACGAATGACGGTGGTGGGCAAGTGCATCGAGGGCACGACGATTCGGGTGCGAGGGTTTCAGTTGGGAATAATACGATTCGGTTTTATTTTCGTAGGTTAACCGTCATAGAATTTTTCAGGACGATTTTCTGTCGATGAACCGTAGTGTTTCACAACGGGTCTCGCGGTACCATGCCGTTTTTTTGTCGCTCTCGAGGGCGGAAGGGGTGAATCGCTAGGTTGCGGGAGGTGGGATCGACGACGAAAATTAACCGTCTCTGGTGGGACGAAAATTGATCGGCGGAGACTACCAACTGCTCCATTAGGAGTAGAGATATAGCAATGATAATCGGACAGCCGTATTCTTCCATAAAATCGTCCGCCAAATACGTATTCCCTCAAAGCGTAATCGGCTGACGTCCCACGTTCACAACCCGACGCCTACAATCACAAACACACAAAAAAAAGTCCAAGGCCTCCGCCGCTACCGTGCGCCTCTGGTGGCCATTGTGGCTCCCCGCCTCTAGGTCAACCAGCACGGGGCACACGCATCGACACCAACACGGGCCTTCCTTGCTCGCCATTGATGCTCCCATACA
>NW_021313016.1:0-1008 GCF_002162155.2 Triticum dicoccoides | reverse complement strand
AAACATCCAAATGCACATGATCAGGTTAATGTATCTATACCACCATTTAATGGCCGTTTTAAACCTGCTTTATATATTGAATGGGAGTTCGACATAAAAAATATATTTGCTTCCCATAATTTCAATGAACATAAAAAGGTTAAGGTTGCGGTTGGTTCTTTCACTGGTTATGCTTTGGTTTGGTGGAGTGAATATTGTCGGTTACACCCTGATTATATACCTACTACTTGGGATGATTTGAAACTTGCCATGCGACATACTTTCGTCCCTGCTTATTATACTCGTGACATGATTAAGAAGTTGCAACACTTAAAACAAGGTAGTGAAACTGTAACAAAATATTATGATGATTTACAAACTACCTTGTTGCATTCCTCTTTAGAAGAAAGTGAAGATGATTTTATGGATAGATTTTGGGGAGAATTAAACCATGATATTCAAGAGATACTAATTCATGAAGAGTGTTATCCTATGGACCATTTGTTTCATCTTGCTTGCAAAGCTGAACAGGAAATAAAACAACGTGTTGGCCACGAGGAGAACAAGCGCACGGTGCACATTCCAAGAGTTGATATGATTGTTCCTTCAACTACTAGACATACTATGACAACCACATCCGTTGTTGTCAGGACTACATCACCTCCACCATGTGACACATCGCCCCCGAGAGTGGCTACATCATCTGAGTTGATCATAAGAGGTAATGACAAAGGTATTGATCTTCCATCTCTACATGAGAATGATGAATGCCTTGTCAATTTGAATGCACCATCTGATGAGCTACCCACTACTTTGATCACACCACCTATTTTAGAGGACTACGTTGATAATTTGACTTTGCCATGTGATCAAACAACTGAAATACCAACAATTTTGAGTGCACCCATTGAATTAACTATTGATGCAAAAGAACCAATGTATAATCATTTTGATATGACCTCTAATCTTGGTGATGATTCTGTGTTGAATGACTTATTGCATGTTTGCTTATTTAAGCATGTTGTAGCA
>NW_021313015.1:0-2530 GCF_002162155.2 Triticum dicoccoides | reverse complement strand
GGAGGTCAGCAGCACAGCCTGCAATCCCATATTGACATATTTTTTATGACTCCTGCGTATATCTTTTTAGATCCTCAGTCCGGCTTTTCTTTCCAAACACCGAACCGAGCATCAGGGGCTACTGTCTATGCTGTACCATTTTATATATATTGAAATTCTTACCTCAAAGCCTGTTAGAAGGCTGCTGCAGGCTTCGGTCAGCCCGCTCTTGGCGAGCTGAACCTTCTGAATCACCGCACTCATAAAAGTGCGGTGTTCCTCTTCAATGGAGGCGCCATTGAGGGCCTCCAACAAATTATCCGGCGCCTCCGGTTGGACGGAGGCAGCCGGCGTCACGATCTTGCCCTTCTTACGAAGGGTTCGCCCGCCAGACTCCAGAGCCACTGTGGGTTCCGGGGCCGAGTCCGGTGCAAAGTCCGGGAGGTTGTCCTGCGACATCTCCGGGGCCTCCTCCTCCTGGTGGGTCCCTTCCCGGGATCCCACCTCGGCATCGTCCGCATCACGGGGTGGTGGAGGCAGTCGGAAGAGAATCCATATCCGACGCACCTAAGGACCCGCTCGACGAAGCGGGAAGATCATCCTGGGGCGGACTACAGGGTTGTATGCGGCATTAGAAAGACATTATGTGGCGAAAAAAAACCATGAAGTTATTCGGGAGTCCGGATACTTACGATCTCGCCAGGGGCTTGGCCCTTGGAGGCTAGTCCTCGTCGTCGTCACTGGCGTTGGCAGAGCAGTCCGGGGAAAGAGTTTTTCCCTTCTTGGACCCTTCGGCCTCCCTTGTTGGGGAGGCCTTCCTTTTCTTCCCTCCCCCCGCTGGGGGAGAGGCTTTCTTCTTCTCCTCCTCGCCTTGGTGGGAGGAGTCGGCCTCGGATTCATCATCCGATAACACCTGAAAATGGGAACTCTTTCGAGTACCCGTGGCCTTCTTCTTGGCCTTCTTCTCCGGCACCACGTGGGGTGCCGGAGCCAGCAGCCCCGTTAGGCGGGCGTCCGCTGGATCCTCTGGCAATGGGGCTGGACAGATAGTCTGTTCGGCCTTCGCTAGCCAGTCTTGTCAAAGGTAAACGGAGTTTAGATCCCGCATAGAGTCAAACTATGGAAAACGAGCGACGAAATCACTTACCTCGTCAGCTGGACGCTGCAAGCTGAATCCGCGATCTTCGGTAGCGGATGCGGGAACCTCGGCACCCTTGAACAGCACCTTCTAGACATCTTCGTACGTAGTGTCGAAGAGCCCGTTCAGAGTCTGGTGCTGCACCGGATCGAAGTCCCACATGTTGAAACCCCGTCGTTGGCACGGGAGAATCCGGCGGATGAGCATGACCTGGACTACGTTGACAAGCTTGAGCTTCTTGTCCACCAGCTTTTGGATACAGGCTTGGAGTCCGGTCAGCTCCTCCGAATCACCCCAGATCCGGCCACTCTCTTTCCAGGAGGTGAGCTATGTAGGGATGCTAGATCTAAATTCGGGGGCCGATGCCCATTCAGGGTTATGCGGCTCTGTGATGTAGAACCACCCCGATTGCCACCCCTTAATGGTTTCCACGAAAGTGCCCTCCAGCCAAGTAACATGGGACATCCTGCCCACCATGGCGCCTCTGCACTCCGCTTGGCTTCCCTTCACTACCTTCGGCTTGACACTGAAGGTCTTGAGCCACAAGCCGAAGTGGGGCTGGATGCAGAGGAAGGCCTCGCACAGGATGATAAACGCTGAGATGTTGAGGATGAAATTTGGGGCCAGATCGTGGAAATCCAGGCCGTAGTAGAACATGAGATCCCGGACAAAGGGATGAAGCGGGAAGCCCAGTCCGCGGAGGAAATGGGGAAGAAATACTACCCTCTCATGGGGCCTGGGGGTGGGGATGAGCTCTCCCTCGTCGGGGAGCCGGTGCGCGACGTTGGTGGAAAAATATCTGGCGTTGCGCAGCTTCTGGATCTGCCCCTCCGTGAAGGAGGAGGCCATCCACTTGCCTCCCGCTCCGGACATAGTTGGAGAAGGTTGAGGTGAGAAGTGCGGACTTGGGCGCTGGAGCTTGAGTTCGCGGAGTTGGATAAGCCAAGGAGGAAGAAGGCGCAGGTAAAAGGGTTCGATCTTTATCCCCTTATATGGGCGGACACAAACATGCGTCCCCACCGGCCTGGTAAAACTCGCTTGTCCCCCAAGCTCCACAATCAATGGCGCGGTTGGGTTACCCACGTCCGTATTGATGGGAGTCCCGGAATAAGGGGAACACGATCTCTGCTTCGACAAGACGTGCCAAGGAAACTGCTTCGCTAAACGTGCTGAGGTGGTACAATAAAAACAATTTGAGTAAAGGCTTGGTAGTGGTGTGACGTCACGCCACAGAATACGTCAGCAGATTGAACTTGTGTAATACTATTCTCTCTACGGTGGTACGTGGAATTTATTTTTGTAGAGCCGGACACTATCCTGGTGTTCACAGTCTTCTATAAATTAGTCGGAGGAAGAACCCGCCTTGCAATGCCGAAGACAACATGCGCGCCGGACGCGTCGTCATTAAAGCCT
>NW_021313014.1:0-1400 GCF_002162155.2 Triticum dicoccoides | reverse complement strand
AAGAGTTTTTCACAAGTTCAAGGAGTTGACTACGATGAGATTTTCTCATCCGTAGCGATGCATAAGTCCGTCGGAATCATGTTAGCATTAGCTTCATTTATGAAATCTGGCAGATGGATGTCAAGACAAGTTTCCTTACTAGTTTTCGTAAGGAAAGGTTGTATGCAATACAATCAGAAAAGTTTTGTCAATCCTGAGGATGCTAAAAGGTATGCTAGCTCCAGCGATCCTTCTAAGGACTGGAGTAAGCATCTCGGAGTTGGAATGTATGCTTTGATGATGATCAAAGATTTTGGGTTTGTACAAAGTTTATGAGAAACTTGTATTTCCAAAGAAGTGAGTGGGAGCACTATAGAATTTCTGATGAGTATATGTTGTTGACATATTGATGATCAGAAATGACGTAGAATTTCTGGAAAGCATATAGGGTTATTTTGAAAGTGTTTTTCAATGGAAAGCCTGGATTAAGCTGCTTGAGCATTGAGCATCAAGATCTATAAGGATAGATCAAAACGCTTAATGGTACTTTCAAATGAGCACATACCTTGACATGATCTTGAAGGTGTTCAAGATGGACCAGTCAAAGAAGGAGTTCTTGCCTGAGTTGTAAGGTACGAAGTTAAGACTTAAAGCTCGACCACGGCAGAATAGAGAGAAAGGACGAAGGTCGTCCCCTATGCTTAAGACGTAGGCTCTTCAGTATGCTATGTTGTGTACCGCACCTGAAGTGTGCCTTGCCATGAGTCAGTCAAGGGGTACAAGAGTGATCCAAGAATGGCTCACAGGACATCGGTCAAAGTTATCCTTAGTAACTAGTGGACTAAGGAATTTTCTCGATTATGGAGGTGGTAAAAGAGTTCGTCGTAAAGGTTACGACGATGCAAGCTTGACACCTATCCGGATAGCTCTGAGTAGAGAAACCGGATACATATAATGGAGCAATAATTTAGAATAGCTCCAAGTAGAACAATTGCTTGGAATAGCTCCAAATAGAGCGTGGTAGCTGCATCTAGGAGATGACATAGAGATTTGTAAAGCACACACAGATCTGAAAGGTTCAGACCTGTTGACTAAAACCTCTCTCACAAGCAACATGATCAAACATAAAACTCATTGAGTGTTAATCACATAGTGATGTGAACTAGACTACTGACTCTAGTAAACTCTTGGGTATTAGTCACATGGCGATGTGACCTGTGAGTGTTAATCACATGGCGATGTGAACTAGATTATTGACTCTAGTGCAAGTGGGAGACTGTTGGAAATATGCCCTAGAGGCAATAATAAAAGTATTATTATTATATTTCCTTGTTCATGATAATTGTATTTTATTCATGCTATAACTGTATTATCCGGAAATCGTAATACACGTGTGAATACATAGACCACAATATGTCCCT
>NW_021313013.1:0-1285 GCF_002162155.2 Triticum dicoccoides | reverse complement strand
GTAACTGAGTGATTATAAAGGAGTACTACAGGTGTCTCCAAAGGTACATGTTGGGTTGGCGTATTTTGAGATTAGATTTTGTCACTGCGATTGTCGGAGAGGTATCTCTGGGCCCTTCTCAGTAATGCACATCTTTATAAGCCTTGCAAGCAATGTGACCAAATGAGTTGGTTACAGAATGATGCATTATGGAACGAGTAAAGAGACTTGCCGGTAACGAGATTGAACTAGGTATTGGATACCGACGATCAAATCTCGGGCAAGTAACATACCGATGACAAAGGGAACAACGTATGTTGTTATGCGGTTTGACCGATAAAGATCTTCGTAGAATATGTAGGAACCAATATGGTCATCCAGGTTCCGCTATTGGTTATTGACCGAGAATAGTTCTAGGTCATGTCTACATAGTTCTCGAACCCGTAGGGTCCGCACGCTTAATGTTACGATGACAGTTTTATTATGAGTTTATAAGTTTTGATGTACCGAAGTTTGTTCGGAGTCACGGATATGATCACGGACGTAACGAGGAGTCTCGAAATGGTCGAGACATAAAGATCGATATATTGGAAGCCTATATTTGGACATCAGAATCGTTCCGGGTGAAATCGGCATTTTACCGGAGTACCGGGAGGTTACCGGAACCCCCCGGGGGGTTATTGGGCCTACATGGGCCTCGAGGGAGAAGAGGGAAGGAGGCAGGAGGTGGCCGCGCGCCCCTCCCCTTCCTAGTCCGAATAGGACAAGGGAAGGGGGGCGGTGTCGTGGTTCTAAGCCTGACAGTAGAGTGGGGGGTAGGTATGGAGAGGCAAGGTCCTAGCTATGGAGAGGTTGTAAGCACAAAGGATGTACGAGTTCAGGCCCTTCTCGGAAGAAGTAACAGCCCTACGTCTCGGAGCCCGGAGGCGGTCGAGTGGATTATGAATGTATGAATTACAAGGTGCCGAACCCCTCTGCCTGTGGAGGGGGGTGGCTTATATAGAGTGCGCCAGGACCCCAGCCAGCCCACGTAGGAGAGGGTTTAAGGTGAGTTAAGTCTGGGGCGTTACTGGTAACGCCCCACATAAAGGCCTTTACTATCATAAAGTCTACTTGATTACAGGCCGTTGCGGTGCAGAGTGCCTCTTGACCTCCTGGTGGTCGAGTGAGTCTTCGTGGTCGAGTCCTTCAGGCCAGTCGAGTGAATCCTCGTTGGTCGACTGGAAGGCGACCTCTTCTAAGGATGTCCTGGGGTAAGTTACTTGGATCAGGTCCATGACCCTACCCTAGGTACATAACCCCATCA
>NW_021313012.1:0-1500 GCF_002162155.2 Triticum dicoccoides | reverse complement strand
TTCTCCAAGATGGATTTGAGGTTGGGCTACCATCAAATCAAAATCAGAAACGGGGACATTCCTAAAACGGCCTTTGTTACTCGTTATGGCCAATACGAGTACACCGTCATGTCCTTCGGTTTAACCAACGCTCCAGCCACTTTTTCTCGGTTAATGAACTCAATCTTCATGGAGTATTTGGATAAATTCGTCGTGGTTTACCTCGATGATATACTCATCTACTCCAAGAACGAGGAAGAACATGCCGAACATCTAAGGCTAGTGTTGCAGAAACTTCGAGAGCATCGCCTTTATGCCAAATTTTCTAAATGTGAATTCTGGTTGCCAGAAGTGACCTATCTAGGTCATGTAATATCTGGTAAAGGTATTGCTGTTAACCCTGAGCGAGTTCAAGCCGTCCTTAATTGGACTCCACCTGAATCGGTCAAGCAAGTTCGGAGCTTTCTGGGCTTAGCGAGCTATTGTCGTCGCTTTGTCGAGAACTTCTCCAAAGTTGCTAAACCTCTAACCGAACTCCTCAAGAAAGATAAGAAGTTCGAGTGGACTCCACAATGTGAGCACAGCTTTCAGGAACTGAAAAGACGCCTGACTTCTGCTCCCGTACTGGTACCGCCAGACCTCTCCAAGGACTTTGTTATCTACTGCGACGCCTCGCGACAAGGACTAGGTTGCATTCTCATGCAAGATCGACACTTAATTGCCTACGCTTCACGGCAATTGCACCCACATGAGGAGAATTATCCTACTCATGATCTAGAGCTTGCAGCCGTAGTCTATGCACTTAAAACCTGGCGACATTACCTCCTCGGTAATCGTTGCGAAATATTCACTGATCACCAAAGTCTGAAGTACATCTTCACCCAACCGGATTTGAATCTCAGGCAAAGACGTTGGGTCGAGTTGATCACAGATTTCGACTTAGGAATAACCTACACCCCAGGGAAAGCCAACGTCATGGCTGATGCGCTAAGTCGTAAATCTTATTGTAACAATCTGATGTTACAACAAAGTCAACCGCTTCTCCATGAGGAATTTCGGAAGCTTAACCTTCACATTGTTCCTCAAGGATTTCTTTCCACCTTGGTGGAGAAACCTACTCTTACGGATCAAATCATTGCTGCCCAGAAGCGAGATAAGGGAATAGCTAAGATCAAGGAGAACATTGCTAGCGGAGGTGCTAGTTGTTTCTCCACAAATGATCATGGTGTTGTGTACTTTGAGAACCGTCTAGTGGTTCCCAAGAACCAGCATCTACGGCAGTTGATCCTTAAGGAGGCTCATGAATCTCCTCTCACTATTCATCCCGGTAGTACTAAGATGTATCAGGACCTACGCCAGAGGTTCTGGTGGACTAGGATGAAGAGAGAAATTGCTCAGTATATTGCTAATTGCGACGTCTGTCGTCGTGTAAAAGCAGAGCATCAACGGCCTGCTGGCACCCTTCAACCCTTAGCTATTCCTGAATGGAAATGGGATAAAATTGGTATGGATTTCATTACC
>NW_021313011.1:0-1258 GCF_002162155.2 Triticum dicoccoides | reverse complement strand
GACAAAGGGAATTGAATACGGGATTGATTAAGTCCTTGACATCGTGGTTCATCCGATGAGATCATCGTGGAACATGTGGGAGCCATCATGGGTATCCAGATCCCGCTGTTGGTTATTGACCGGAGAACGTCTCGGTCATGTCTACATGTCTCCCGAACCCGTAGGGTCTACACACTTAAGGTTCGATGACGCTAGGGTTATAAAGGAAGTTTGTATGTGGTTACCGAATGTTGTTCGGAGTCCCGGATGAGATCCCAGATGTCACGAGGAGTTCCGGAATGGTCCGGAGGTAAAGATTTATATATGGGAAGTCCTATTTTGGCCACCGGAAAATGTTCGGGATTTTTCGGTATTGTACCGGGAAGGTTCTAGAAGGTTCCGGAGTGGGGCCCACCTGCATGGGGGGACCCACATGGACGTGGGTAGTGGGGGCAAGGCCCCACACCCCTGGTCAAGACGCACCAAGATCCCCCCTTAGAAGGAATAAGATCATACCCCGAAGGGATAAGATCAAGATCCCTAAAAAGGGGGGATAACAATCGGTGGGGAAGGAAATAATGAGATTTCTTTCCTCCCACCTTGGCTAACGCCCCAATGGACTTGGAGGGCAAGAAACCAGCCCCTCCACCCCTATATATAGTGGGGAGGCGCATGGGAGCTATACACGAAGTTCTGGCACAGTCCTACCTCTCTTCCTACTCCTCCTCTCCCATGGTGCTTGGCGAAGCCCTGCTGGATTGCCACGCTCCTCCACCACCACCACGCCATTGTGCTGCTGTTGGATGGAGTCTTCCTCAACCTCTCCCTCTCTCCTTGCTGGATCAAGGCGTGGGAGACGTCACCGGGCTGTACGTGTGTTGAACGCGGAGGTGCCGTCCGTTCGGCACTAGGATCATCGGTGATTTGAATCACGACGAGTACGACTCCATCAACCCCGTTCACTTGAACGCTTCCGCTTAGCGATCTACAAGGGTATGTAGATGCACTCTCTTTCTACTCGTTGCTGGTCTCTCCATAGATAGATCTTGGTGACACGTAGGAAAATTTTGAATTTCTGCTACGTTCCCCAACAGTGGCATCATGAGCTAGGTTTATTGCGTAGATTCTTTGCACGAGTAGAACACAAAGTAGTTGTGGGCGTTGATGTTGTTCAATATGCTTACCGTTACTAGTCCAATCTTGTTTCGACGGTATTGTGGGATGAAGCGGCCCGGACCGACCTTACACGTACTCTTACGTGAGACAGGTTCCACCGATT
>NW_021313010.1:0-738 GCF_002162155.2 Triticum dicoccoides | reverse complement strand
AGGGGCGCCACGGGGCGCGGGCGCGTGTGCGAGCACGGCGAGGGCACGGCCCCGACGCGCGTTCGGGCACGAAACGGCACCGGCGACAGTGAAGGGAAGAGGCAAGGCGCAGGGAGGGGCGTGGCCCGGCACGGTGCGGTGTCGCCCGGGAGGGCTGCCGACGAGCAGCGCCACCGAGGGGGAAGGCAAGGCCAAGGCCCGTGGGGAAGCGTGGCCACGAGGCGAGCGCGTACGGGGGGTGGCGAACAGGGGCACGCCGGGCGGGGCGAGGCCACGGTGAGCACGGGCCGGGGCGCGACGAGCGCGGCACCGGAGCGAGGCAAGCACCGGCGAGAGGGGACGGGGAGCAGGAGGACCGGGGTCCTCAGCGGGGTGCGTAGGGAACGTGCAGCGTGCTCGATGGAGGTCGGGGAGGACCGTGGTGGAGGGGGACGGGGACGGCGTCGACAAGGAGGAGGCAGGCCGGCGGAGAGGAGGAAGCAGGCCGGTGGGGAGGGCTCCTGGCGGCGGGGTCGTCGAGCTCCGGGCGCCGGCGTGTGGCGGGAGCGCACCGGGCGGCTTTGGTCTCCTCTGGATCCCGATCCAGATCGGGAGAGAGGAGGGGGGTGAGTGGGTGCGGGGATTGGGTTAGGGTTTCCCCCCTGGTGGGGTTATTGAGGGGAGGGGTTGGGCCGGTGGGTTGGCCCAGTTGGGCCACGGCCTAGGAAGGGGGGGCTTTCTCTTTCTTTTTTTGTTTTC
>NW_021313009.1:0-1380 GCF_002162155.2 Triticum dicoccoides | reverse complement strand
TAATAGTGCACGAAACGGACCAGATTTGGCCGAAATTGAGAGTGTTGATGAACACACATAAACGCACCCCGAGATTTGCTAATCGTGGAAATCACTTCGGGACCCCAAAACTAAGTATAGTCCAAAAAACGGGCCAGAATCGACCCAAACTACGAGTTTTGAACACCCACACATAGCACACCTTGGGGTTCGACAACCATGGAAAGCATTTTGCGACCCCAAAACGGTGAGTAATAGTCCATGAAAGAGGCCAGAATCGGACAAACCTAGGATTATTGATGACCGACACGTAAACTCACTCAGGGGTTCGTTAATCGTGGAAATCACTCCAGGACCCCAAAATAGTGAGTAATAGTCCACGAAACGCGTCAGAATCGAGCAAAACTGCGAGTGTTGACGACCGACATGTAAGCGCACCTTGGGGTTGAACGACTGTGGAAATCGCTTCGGGACCCCAAAACGGTGAGTAATAGTCCACGAAACGGGTCAGAATTGGCCAAAACTATGAGTGTTGTTGACGGACACGTAAATGCACTCCTGGGATCGTTAATCATGGAAATCGCTCTGGGACCCAGAACAGTGAGTAATAGTGCACGAAAAGGACCAGAATTGGCCGAAATTGAGAGTGTTGATGACCACACGTAATTGCACCCCGAGATTGGTCAATAATGGAAATCACTTCGGGACCCCAAAACTAAGTATAGTCCAAGAAACGGGCCAGAATCGACCCAAACAACGAGTTTTCAAAACCCACACATAGCACACCTTGGGGTTTGACAACCATGGAAAGCATTTTGGGACCCCAAAACGGTAAGTAATAGTCCATGAAAGAGCCCAGAATCGAACAAACCTAGGATTAGTGATGACCGACACGTAAACGCACTCAGGGGTTCGTTAATAGTGGAAATCACTCCAGGACCCCAAAAGAGCGAGTAATAGTCCACGAAACGGGTCAGAATCGGCCAAAACTGTGAGTGTTGACGACCGACATGTATGCGCACCTTGGGGTTGAACGACTGTGGAAATCGCTTCGGGACCCCAAAACGGTGAGTAATAGTTCATGAAACGGGTCAGAATTGGCCAAAACTATGAGTGTTGACGATGGACACGTTAATGCACTCCTAGGATCGTCAATCATGGAAATGGCTCTGGGACCCAAAACGGTGAGTAATAGTGCACGAAACGGACCAGATTTGGCCGAAATTGAGAGTGTTGATGACCACACATAAACGCACCCCGAGATTTGCTAATCGTGGAAATCACTTCGGGACCCCAAAACTAAG
The DNA here is from genome assembly GCF_002162155.2 of Triticum dicoccoides. Classification (NCBI taxonomy): domain Eukaryota; kingdom Viridiplantae; phylum Streptophyta; class Magnoliopsida; order Poales; family Poaceae; genus Triticum; species Triticum dicoccoides. Next base: position 97 of record NW_021313009.1, on the reverse strand, counting down.
TATAGTCCAAAAAACGGGCCAGAATCGACCCAAACTACGAGTTTTGAACACCCACACATAGCACACCTTGGGGTTCGACAACCATGGAAAGCATTTT
>NW_021313008.1:0-5552 GCF_002162155.2 Triticum dicoccoides | reverse complement strand
CAGCGCAGCCTACTTCGGTAGGTGCTTTGTTCGCCCAAAACAATGACGAAGGGAAGGAAGTGGCCTGCTACTACTTGAGCCGCACCATGGTGGGAGCCGAGCGAAATTACTCTGCAATAGAGAAATTATGCCTGGCCCTAATCTTTGCGTTAAAGAAGTTGAGGCACTACACACTGAAGCACCAAATCCAGCTTGTCGCAAGAGCGGACCCCGTAAGGTACGTGCTAAGTCAGCCCGCGCTCATGGGGCGACTAGGAAAATGGGCGCTTCTCATGATGGAGTTCGATATCACCTTTGTCCCTCAGAAGGCGATCAAAGGGCAAGCCTTGGCGGAGTTCCTCGCGGCGCACCCGGTGCCAGATGATTCCCCTCTGATCACCGATCTTCCTGATGAGGAGGTCTTCACCGTCGACCTCGACGCACCGTGGGAGCTCTACTTTGATGGCGCCTCTCGTATGGAGACCTATGCTGATGGAGCCCCAAGACGAAGGGCAGGCGCAGGTTTGGTGTTCAAGACGCAGCAAGGAGGGGTGATGTATCACTCATTTTCCCTCCTCAAAGAAGAATGCTCAAATAATGAGGCGGAGTACGAGGCGCTCATCTTCGGCCTTCTCTTGGCGCTCTCCATGGATGTCCGCTCTTTACGGGCCTTCGGTGACTCCCAGCTCATTGTTCGTCAAGTCAATGACATCTATGAGGTTCGCAAGCCTGAACTGGTGCCGTACTACACTGCGGCCCGGAACCTGATGGAAAAATTTCAACATGTTGAAGTGCTCCATGTCCCACGAAGCAGAAATGCGCCTGCTGATGCCTTAGCAAAACTAGCGGCAGCATTGGTGCTCCCGGATAATAAAACCATGCAGATAAATGTTGAAGAAAGGTGGCTCCTCCCAGCTGTTCTGGAGCTTATCCCGGCGGAGTACGAAGTCAACTCCATCATGACAAACACAGTGGAGGAAGACGAGTGGCTGCAACCCTTCCTCGACTACTTCAAGCATGGCAGTCTCCCCGACGACCCCGTCGCGAGGCGCCAACTACAACGACGACTCCCCTTTTATCTTTATGAAGCAGGTGTCCTATACAGGCGGTCTCATGGACAGGAGGTCCTACTTCGGTGCGTCAATCAAGGTGAAGCCGAGAAGATCCTCCAGGAGATGCACCATGGAGTCTGCGGCGGGCACCAAGGAGGAGCTAAGATGTATCATAGCATACGTCTTGCAGGATACTACTGGCCCGGCGTCATGGCGGACTGCCTTCGGGTGGCCAGGTCATGCCACAACTGTCAAGTACATGGCGACTTCAAGCACCAGCCGCCGGTCCCGCTTCACCCTACAGTTCCCTCTTGGCCATTTGACGCCTGGGGAATCGACGTCATCGGCCTCATTGACCCTCCGTCATCCGGGGGGCATCGTTTCATCCTCGCCGCGACGGACTACTTCTCCAAATGGGTGGAAGCCGTTCCACTACGGGAGGTGAAGAGCGACAATGTCATCAAGTTCCTAGAGCGAAATATCATATATCGCTTTGGGATTCCACACCGCATCACCTCCGACAATGCCAAGGCATTCAAGTCCAACAAGATGTACAGGTTCATGGAGAAGTACAAGATCAAGTGGAACTACTCCACCAGCTACTACCCTCAAGCCAATGGGGCGATCGAAGCCTTCAACAAGACGCTCGGCAAGATACTCAAGAAGACGGTGACAAGACACAAGAGAGACTGGCACGATCGCCTCTTCGAGTCCTTATGGGCGTACCGCGTTACAGTCCGTACCCCGACGCAAGCTACTCCATTCTCTCTCGTTTATGGGAGCGAAGCAGTCCTGCCATTGGAAGTCCAGCTACCTTCTTTACGGGTGGCTATCCAGGAAGGGCTCACCCAAGATGAACAGGTACAACTTCGTTTCCAAGAGCTTGACGCACTTGAAGAGGAACGACTCCATGCCCTGCAAAACTTAGAGCTCTATCGCCAGAACATGGTGAGAGCCTATGACAAGCTCGTCAAGCAACGCGTATTCCGGAAGGGCGAGTTGGTCCTCGTGCTCCGTCGACCCATCGTCATCACGCACAAGACGAAGGGAAAGTTCGAGCCAAAGTGGGAAGGACCGTATGTTGTTGAGCAAGTCTACGACGGGGGTGCATACCAGCTTGTTGATTCCCAGGGAACCCGGCCTATGCCCCCAATCAATGGAAGGTTCCTTAAAAAATATTTTTCTTAAAATGTTGCCTCTTTCATTGCCTTTTGCTCGGGGAGACCCCTTTTCAGTGGGCTTTCGGATCCATAATGCACTCTTCGTTGCATGTCGTGGATAGTTTCTTGGTCTCCCCAATTTTAACGGACTCAGTCCAACAAAAAAAAACTGGCTTTTCTCTACCACATCATGCTGTTGATTGAAGTCTTGGCTACCCTAGGACTTGTCAAAGGGTGGCACAATGTGTCAAGTTGCAGGCAGAGCAGCTCCTACACCCACAATGCACGACACTTATCAGGTGTATGCTTCCGGAGGCAGCGGGGACGATTACTTGGGCACTTCTGAGTGCCGAGACCCCGCGCCCTTCATGTTTCCTGTCATACTTCATGTTCGCAGAGACTCGCATCCCAGGGGAGACTATAGGAAAAGATTCATGGTGGCTACCTGGCCCAATGCAAGTTGGTTCTGTACGTAGCCACCTGACAACCCTGGGGTACGCCACCAAAAAGCTCCAGATAAAGTGCCTGAGGGTTTTCTTAGTCCACAGAGGTGAACAGGTGCCTTCCAAGTTCTCAAGGGGGGTCTTCGAGAAGTCATGAAAGAGCAATCCCTAAGCAGTGCAAGCAAAAAAAAAAGTTCAAGCAAGTTCATGAAGCCTGCGGCCAATCAATCAATCCGCACAAAAAAAAATCCAAAATCTCCATGGAGCAGTAAAAAAAAAACCCCAAGAATCCAAGAAGCAGTCAAGTTGTCCCAAGCAGTACGAGACTCACTGGAAAGAAGGCGGAAGGTAGATGTTCACCACCCCTCAATAAGGCACGAAGAAAAATCACCAAGTTGTTCTCCCAAAACCATCCACCCGGAACCTACCATACCCAAGTCTCCGGGTTCATGAGGCATGCACAGGGGGCATCGCGGGCTGTGGGGCCCCTCTGCATGATGATGGGCTAGAATATGAATTTCTGTTGCCTCCCGGAAGCATCCCGAAACACGGCGTCTTCATACACGTACACGGAGGCTTAAACAGTTGTGGATTTGTAATCGTCATGGTACTTCGACGATTCCCGATGACAAGTCCTTTGGTAGCCTTCTCGGATGTCACACCCATAGCTGGTGTATAAAGGGAAGGCCAACATTTTAAAGCCCAACCAAACCTTCCTTTTCGTTTTCTTCCTCCTTGTTCGCTTTGTTTTGTTGGGTATTTCTAGTTGTTGTACTTCCCCAACGTCTTTTGCAGGCAGTGAATAGGTACTTCTCGGCGTTGCCAATGACAACCTAACATCGAGTACTCTACACCAACCAACATCGCAGGCGTCCGGGGCAACCAACCCGTATGCCATGAACGTCGACGATATCCCGACGTCAAACCTCTACACCGACCTACACCGTGTTCGCGTGGTGGCAGAAATACCCATGCGTCCATGGCGGCGCCGACGGCATCCCGGCGACCAATCACCTACACCAACATCAACGGTGAGCGCCGGAAGGCGACACTTGCATGCTCCTAAGGGTGGTGCCGATGTCACTCCGGTACACCGTCTCCAACAACAATGAAGCTTGGGGGCAATATCACCCCCTTGATCATCCATAAGGCCGATGGCGTCCCAGCATACCATTAGAATTGCCTCGCCATGCCATGGCAACCCACTATCCAAGGTGTAAGTGAGTTGTCGATGGTCTACTGACGCCTCACCTACATCATCACTGGAAGATCACGGGAGCAGTGTAATGCGCCAGTGCGGCTAGCATGAATCTGTGAAACCCTTCGATCTAGTCGGCTGACACCGCAACAGCTAGGCGGTCGCGACTAGGTCGATAAAACTTCTCCAAAATGTAGCATGGTATTGCGCTGCAGAATGGAGGTAAGCTGAGATCGCTTCGTTGATCGGCGCCATAGAAGCTACATGGCCCAACAAGCTGTCTGAGAAAGCGGAAGGATCTACCCGCGTTATCTTTAAATTAAAAAAAAAAACACCAAGGCTGCAAGTAAATTGCGCCCAGCGGTCGAACATTTTCACCAAGTCAAGTTTGATCGCTCCGCGCTCGAACTCAACTTGGCGAGGGGGCATTTGTTCGATGTGAATTTGCACCACATGAGTGAAGTTAAATGCTTTCAATAGTAATAAAAAAGGTCATGGATCCATGATTTTTTTTAGTATGTGACTAATCTAAATTAACTATTGGGAGTTTTCTTCTTTTGAGTGTTAATACAGGTTACGTGGATGCAAGTTTGATCAAGGGAGGTGTGCACCTTTTTTTTTTCTAATTTTGTACGTGCACACATTTTTTTTTTGACGTTGCACACATTATTTGATGGGTGGTCATCTTTGTATGGGTGAATTGCTAAGTATTTACGTGCTAACCGGTGCATGCATGCATGTTGAGTTTGCCCATGTACCAGCTAGCATATACCTATGATTACATGCATAGTATGAGCTACACCACTCTACGTGTTTGATCATGTAGCTAGCTAACCTTGCAGTTGTAGAGGTCCGGAGCAGTTCCCATTGACGTCTCGTCGACTCGTACATATACCTGAACGTCCGCGCATCAGTTCTGAATACCCGTGTACCGGCGCACTGGCCAGCGCGTATTATACTTCTCCGAGTACCCAAAATACTTGGGTAACATGCATGTTTGTACACACATTTTCTCTTACTACTAAAACAGGTGTAGGCGCCAAGAAAGCCAGCGGAGGAGATAAGGACGCCAAGAGAAGATAAGAACGGCCTAGCCCTTGAACAAGAAGATGGGAGCAGCCGAATCGGTCGAGCTCGTACGAGAAAATCGGAACGGCCGAACGGCCGTGGCGTGGCTCCTACGCAGCCAGCGCCCCTTCTCTCTGCCTATAAATATAGAGACACAAGGCTAGTCTCGGGAGGCCTGGGGGGCACGGCCAGAGGAGAGGAACTCACGCACGCACACATCCATCGCATAACACCTCCAGCACCCATCCATCCACCACGCAGCACTCCATTCCTTCAGGAATACATCCATCTACCCGGCAGGAGGAAAGACGCAGGTACCCGAGCCGGCGTACACGGAGAGAGGAGGCCGGCGTACAAGGAGCTCGGCGGCTGTGACATGGACGCGAAGCTCACCTTCCCCGAACGTAAACTTTGATCTAACCCATCCCTTTCCTTGTTCCTTCTTTGCATATAGCATGCACGCACACAGGTCGGGAGCGTTGCCAAGAGCAATGTTCGCATGATCGGACCCCCGTCGGAGATGGAGCCGCCGGACCGGAAGGTGAAGTCGACGTTGCCGGAGATGGTCTTCACCAAGCCAGCGCCACAAAGAACGACGAAGAGGTCGTCATCACAACCTGTTGTTCGCCTCGTCACGACGGTTCGGCCAAGA
>NW_021313007.1:0-1241 GCF_002162155.2 Triticum dicoccoides | reverse complement strand
TGGAAATCGCTTTGGGACCCCTAAATGGTGAGTAATAGCCCACGAATCGCGTCAGAATTGGCCAAAACTGTGAGTGTTGACGAGAGACACGCAAACGCACACCGGGGATTGTCAATCGTGGAAATCGCTCTGGGACGCCCAAACGGTGAGTAATAGTGCACGAAACGGACGAGAATTGGCCAAAATTGCGAGTGTTTATGACCGACACGTAAACGCACCCCGGAGTTCGTCAATCGTGGAAATCACTCCGGGACCCCAAAACTAAGTAATAATCCAAGAAATGGGCCATAATCGGCCCAAAGTGCGCTTGTTGATGATCGACACGTAAGCGCACCATGGGGTCAAACAACCGTGGAAATCACTTCGGGGCCCCAAAATGGTGAGTAATAGTCCATGAAACGGGCCAGAATCGGCCAAAACTGTGAGTGTTGATGACCAACACGTAAACGGACCTTAGGGTTCAACCACTATGGAATCGCTTCGGGACCCATAAATTATGAGTAATAGTCCACGAATTGTGTCAGAATTGGCCAAAATTGTGAGTGTTGACGACAGAGACACAAACGGACCTCGGGGATTGTAAATCGTGGAAATCGCTCTGGGACTCCAAAACGGTGCTCAATAGTACACAGAACGGACCAGAAATTGGCCAAAATTGTGAGTGTCATTGACCGACACGTAAACGCACCACGGGGTTCGTAAATCATGAAAATCACGCTTGGACCCAAAAACAGAGTAATAGTCCAAGAAACGGGCCAGAATCGGCCAAAACTGCGAGTGTTGATGACCGACACGTAAATGCACCCTGCAGTTCGTTAACCGTGGAAATCACTCTGGGGCCCCAAAACAGTGAGTAATAGTCCATGAAACAGGCAGAATCAGCCAAAACTGTGAGTGTTGATGACTAACACGTAAGTGCGCCTTGGGGATCAACCACTATGGAAATCACTTCAGGACTAGAAAACGGTGACTAAAAGTCCACAAAATGCGTTAGAATTGGCCAAAACTGTGAGTGTTCATAACCAACACGTAAGCGCACCCAGGGGTTCGTTAATCGTGGAAATTATTTCGGGGCCCCAAAACAATGAGTAATTGTCCACGAAACGGGCCAGAATTGGCCAAAACTACTAGTATTGATGACCGACATGTAAACGCACCCCGCCGTTCGGTAATCGTTGAAATCACACCGGGGCCCCAAGACAGTGAGTGTTGATGACCGACACCTAAACGCACCTTAGGGT
>NW_021313006.1:0-1069 GCF_002162155.2 Triticum dicoccoides | reverse complement strand
AGTCATCAACACTGGCAGTTTTGGCCGATTCTGGCCCGTTTCATGGACTACCACTCACTATTTCGGGGTCCCGGAGTGGTTTCCATGGTTAACGAACCCTGTGGTGCGTTTACGTGTCGGTCATCAACACTGGCAGCTTTGGCCAATTCTGGCCCATTTCTTGGATTATTACTCACTGTTTTGGGGTCCCAGAGCGATTTCCATAGTTGTTGAACCCCAAGGTGCGCTTACGTGTCGGTTATCAACACTGGCAGTTTTGGCCGATTTTGGGCCGTTTCATGGACTATTACTCACTGTTTTGGGGTCCCGAAGTGGTTTCCATGGTTAACGAACCATGTGGTGCGTTTATGTGTCGGTCATCAACACTGACAGTTTAGGCCGATTCTGGCCCGTTTCTATGATTATTACTCACCGTTTTCGGGTAACGAAGCAATTTCCATAATTGTTGAACCCCAAGGTCCGCTTACGTGTCGGTCATCCACACTGGCAGTTTTGGCCAATTGTGGCCCATTTCATGGACTATTACTCATTGTTTTGGGGTCCTGGAGTGGTTTCCATGGTTAACGAACCCTGTGGTGCGTTTATCTGTCGGTCATCAACACTCGCAGTTTTGGCCGATTCTGACCCGTATCTTGGATTATTACTCACTGTTTTGGGGTCCCGAAGAGATTTCCATAGTTGTTGAACCCCAAGGTGCGCTTACGTGTCGGTCATCAAGACTGCCAGTTTTGGCCGATTCTGGCCCGTTTCATGGACTATTACTCACTATTTCGGGGTCCCGGAGTGGTTTCCATGGTTAACGAACCCTGTGGTGCGTTTACGTGTCGGTCATCAACACTGGCAGTTTTGGCCAGTTTTGGCCCATTTCTTGGATTACTCACTGTTTTGGGGTCCTGGAGCGATTTCTATAGTTGTTGAACCCGAAGGTGCGCTTACGTGTCGGTCATCAACACTGGCCGTTTTGGCCGATTTTGGGCCGTTTCATGGACTATTACTCACTGTTTTGGGGTCCCGAAGTGGTTTCCATGGTTAACGAACCATGTGGTGCGTTTATGTGTCGGTCATCAAC
>NW_021313005.1:0-1214 GCF_002162155.2 Triticum dicoccoides | reverse complement strand
TCTTCATAGGGTACCCAAAAGAAACTATTGGGTACACCTTCTACCTCAGATCCGAAGGCAAGATCTTTGTTGCCAAGAATGGGTCCTTTCTGGAGAAAGAGTTTCTCTCGAAAGAAGTAAGTGGGAGGAAAGTAGAGCTTGATGAAGTATTGCCTCTTGAACCGGAAAATGGCGCAACTCAAGAAAATGTTCCTGAGGTGCCAGCACCGACTAGAGAGGAAGTTAATGATAATGATCAAGATACTTCTGATCAAGCTCCTACTGAAATTCGAAGGTCCACAAGGACACGTTCCGCACTAGAGTGGTACGGCAACCCTGTCTTGGAAATCATGTTGTTAGACAACGGTGAACCTTCGAACTATGAAGAAGCGATGGCGGGACCAGATTCCGACAAATGGCTAGAAGCCATGAAATCCGAGATAGGATCCATGTATGAGAACGAAGTATGGACTTTGACTGACTTGCCCGTTGAATGGCGAGCCATAGAAAATAAATGGATCTTTAAGAAGAAGACAGACGCGGATGGTAATGTGACCATCTATAAAGCTCGGCTTGTCGCTAAGGGTTATCGACAAGTTCAAGGGGTTGACTACGATGAGACTTTCTCACCGGTAGCGAAGCTGAAGTCCGTCCGAATCATGTTAGCAATTGCTGCATTCTATGATTACGAAATATGGCAAATGGACGTCAAAACGGCATTCCTTAATGGTTTCCTTAAGGAAGAATTGTATATGATGCAGCCGGAAGGTTTTGTCGATCCTAAGAATGCTGACAAAGTGTGCAAGATCCAACGCTCGATTTATGGGCTGGTGCAAGCATCTCGGAGTTGGAACATTCGCTTTGATGAGATGATCAAAGCGTTTGGGTTTACACAGACTTATGGAGAAGCCTGCGTTTACAAGAAAGTGAGTGGGAGCTCTGTAGCATTTCTCATATTATATGTAGATGACATACTCTTGATGGGAAATGATATAGAACTCTTGGACAGCATCAAGGCCTACTTGAATAAAAGTTTTTCAATGAAGGACCTTGGAGAAGCTGCTTATATATTAGGCATCAAAATCTATAGAGATAGATCAAGACGCCTCATAGGTCTTTCACAAAGCACATACCTTGATAAGATATTGAAGAAGTTCAATATGGATCAATCCAAGAAAGGGTTCTTGCCTGTGTTACAAGGTATGAAATTGAGCTCAGCTCAATGTCCGACCACG
>NW_021313004.1:0-1258 GCF_002162155.2 Triticum dicoccoides | reverse complement strand
CCCCCCCCCAATATTCCGAATTTACCAAAGTTCTATGTTTGTTTTGAGTCAAACCTTATTTTGTGAAAGTTCTTTTAAGTTATATCAAGTTCATAAATTATGTTGTAAGACGTCCAACCTTAAATATATGTACATAGTATAAACATAAAAGAATCTAATGAAACCAATTAACTGTACAAGACATTGATATATTTTCATGTAAACTTGGAACCTAGTATAAATCTAGAACTTCACTTAACTTGAATCCGAGGGACCAGAAGCTGGTTCGTAGGCCGAGCCAGCCGGTAATTTGTGCAAGAGCTTCATTGATTCCGGTGTCGCTCTCATCAAGGTATAAGATTAATATCATTTGGTGTTGTCTGCCTTTCTTTCATCTACTCTTTAGTTTTTCACAGTTTTCTGTGTGGATTCTGATATTTTTTTTTTCTGTCTGGTGAGCAGGGAGGTTTATTTGACCACGGGAGCCTCGTAAATGCCATCAAGGGTGCAGATGTCGTGATCTCGGCCGTGGGGACCCCTCAGCTCGACGAGCAGACGAGGATTGTCATGGCCATCAAGGAGGCCGGCAATGTCATCAAGGTCAGTGAGATTATCCTTTTGTCTTCTTTGTTGATCGAACGATGGATGCAAATCAATCGCTGAATCGTTGCTGCACAGAGGTTCCTGCCGTCTGAGTTCGGCTCTGACCCAGAGCGGGTTCACCCCGTGGATCCAGCGGCCACACTTTACGCTGGTAAAATCAGCCTTCGCCGTCTGATCGAGGCGGAGGGTATACCTCATACATATGTCTGCTGGAACGGGTTCGCCGAAACCTACCTTGTGAGCATCGGCGATGTTACGGCTGTTGGCACTGGTCCTCCGTCTGACAAGACCACTGTCCTAGGCGATGGAGATGCAAATGGTATGTAAGCACGCATCATGTCCTTTTTCGTGCCACTGTAAATCCACGCTGTCCTGTGTTGATCTGTATCGATGGACGCACGCAGGGGTGTTTGTGGTGGAAGAGGACATAGCTGCCTATACGGTGAGAGCAATCGACGATACGAGGACCCTGAACAAGATCATGTACATGAGGCCGCCGGTGAACATCGTGTCCCACAACGAGCTCATCGCACTTTGGGAGAAAAAAGCGGGAAGGACTTTCCAGATCGCTCGCATCCCAGAGGCGGATCTCCTCAAGTTGATCAAGGGTAGGGTACATCCATCATTGTGCTTTGAGAATGTACGTAGCTACAACTGTTGCATCTCTGACCACTCT
>NW_021313003.1:0-1475 GCF_002162155.2 Triticum dicoccoides | reverse complement strand
CGATACTAGCCATAGATTCATCAAAATAAGCAAACAACACGCGAAAAACAGAATCTGTCAAAAACAGGAAAATCTGTAGCAATCTGGATATTTCAAATACTTCCGTAACTAAAAACATCCTGAGAAATTAGAAAGTCCTAGACAATTTGTTTATTAATCCTATGCAAAAAGAATCAGTATTTTATCTCGCTTTTGTTAAAAATGAAAACTAATCTCCTGGCATAAAAGTTTCTTTTTTTCAGCAGGACCAAATCAACGATCACCGTAAGCTATCCCAAAGGTCTTACTTGGCACAAACACTAAATAAAACACAAAACCACATCTAACCAGAGGCTAGATGAAATATTTGTTGCAAAATATGACCTAAAAAGCAAGAACAAAAATAAAATAGGGTTGTCTCTCAACAAGCGCTATTGTTCAAAGCCCCTAGCTAGGCATAAAAACACGAATAGATCTAAGTGTTATCATTTTTGGCGTGCAATCCATAAGTGGCTCTCATAATAGATTCATAAGGAAATTTAATTTTCTTTCTAGGTAAATGTTCCATGCCTTCCCTTAACAGAGACTGAAATCTAATGTTTCCTTCTTTCATATCAATAATTGCACCAATCGTTCTAAGGAAAGGTCTATCAAGAATAATAGGACATGTAGGATTGCAATCTATATCAAGAATAATGAAATCTACGGGCAAATAATTCCTATTAACAACAATAAGGACATCAATAATTCTTCCCATAGATTTCTTAATAGTGGAATCCGCAAGATGCAAATTTAAAGAACAATCATCAAATTCACGGAAACCAAACACATCACATAAAGTTTCCGGAATCGTGGAAACACTAGCACACAAATCACACAAAGCATAGCATTCATAATCTTTAATTTTAATCTTAATATCAGGTTCCCACTCATCATAAAGTTTTCTAGGGATAGAAACTCCAACTCTAGATTTTCTTCAAAAGATTTCATCATAGCATCAACGATATGTTTAGTAAAAGCTTTGTTTTGATTATAAGCATGAGGAGAATTCAACATGGAGTGCAACAATTAAATACAATCTATTAAAGAACAATTATCATAACTAAATTCCTTGAAATCCAAAAGAGTGGGTTCATTTCTACTTAAAGTTTTGACCTCTCCAACCCCACTTTTATCAATTTTTGCATCAAGATCTAAAAACTCCGAATCACTGGCACGAAACTTGACAGGCGGTCTACCGGTGGGGTACCAAGGCCGCTTGGCAAATCTCGGTCCATTCCGAGAAAGGTTAACACCCGCATACGAAAAGAGGCAAAAGAGGGCGCCGGAGGATGTAGGAGTGCCGGATTGCAAAACGGACAACGGGGAAAATGCTCGGATGCATGAGACGAACACGTATGCAAATGCGATGCACATGATGACATGATATGAAATGCATGACACACAAACAAATGACAAGGCAACAACAGTGAATAACTAGAAGACACCTGGCGCAA
>NW_021313002.1:0-1115 GCF_002162155.2 Triticum dicoccoides | reverse complement strand
TCGCCGTCTCGGTCCGCCTCCGCCCAAACCGAGCCTTCCATCGTGCTCCCGGTGCCACGAGGGTGCCGCCGAGCCCCTCAGGTGGCCTCCCAGTGCCCCGCAGCCCGATCCCGCTCGCGCCCGAACTCCGGCCGCCGCCCAAGTGGTCGCCGCCGTCGATCTAAGCCATCTCCGGTGAAACGGAGGGCACCAGTGGGTGCGCACGAGCCCCAGCTTCCCGCGCGTGCCTTCCGCTGCTCGATTGGGCGCCGGAGTGGAAATCTCGCGCCCTCCGCCGCGTTTGCTGCCGCCGGCGGCTAAACGCCGGCGTGTTAGCCCCGGTTGACCAGGGGTTTGACCTCCCCTGGCTCAATGACAAGTGGGGCCCGTCCCTGCTAATTCGGGTTAGGATTAGTTTAAACTTAATCAACCTCTGTTAATTAACCCTGACACTGACCAGTGGGCCCCAGCGCCACTAACTCTTAATTAGGATTAAACTAACCTCTGTTAAACGCCCCTGTCACTGACGTGTGGACCCCACACGTCAGGTTTGACCCGAGCCAGTCCAGTTGACCTGCTGACGTCATCATGACATCAGGCTGATGCAGTAATTGTTTTCTGGAGTTTTTAAATAAATCAGAAATGATTTATTATTTTCAGAAAATGCCCTAAACTTCAATAAATCATAGAAAATTAACCGTAACTCCAAATTAAATAATTTATATATGAAAAATTATCAGAAAAATTCAAGGAATCCATCTGTACCATTTTCATGCATGTTAGAACAACTTATAACTGCTGTTTAGCACAAATCATTTAAATGGCATTTGAATAATCACATATGGAGTTTGAATTTGAATCTTGTATTCAAACCAACTTCATTTAATCTGTTGCTAGTTGCATTAGCCCAAAACACATTCATTTTGCCATGTCATGATCATGCATCATATTGTGCATTGCATTGATTGTGTTCCCTTCTATGTTGCCGGTATTTGTCCCCTCTCGATAGACGTGATACCGATGATGTGATCGTTGACACTGATGAAGACTCAATGTTATCTTCAGAAGTGCCAGGCAAGCAAAACCCCCTTGTTCATTCCGATACAATCCTACTCTCTCGCTCCTGCTCTCTTTTA
>NW_021313001.1:0-1420 GCF_002162155.2 Triticum dicoccoides | reverse complement strand
GCCGCCACCGGCCTCCCCTCGCCTCCCCGACACGCTCCCCAGCTCCGCCGCGACCCCCTCTACCTCCTCGTCGAGCCATGCAAGTTGAGCACCCCGTGGAGCCATCGCCGTCGCCATCCTCGCCTCCGGCCGCCGTGGGTACTCGCCGTCGATTCGGGAGCTACCGGGCATCCCCGACCTCGCCCTCGCGCTCGCTGGTCCCGCTGTGAGCCCCTCTCCGTTTCCCCTCTCTTCTCCCCCTCGTTCCCTCACCGTAGCCCTCCTCCCCACCACGGCCGAAGCCTCTCGCCGCCGTCCATGTCGCCATCGCCGTCTCGGTCCGCCTCCGCCCAAACCGAGCCTTCCATCGTGCTCCGGTGCCACGAGGGTGCCGCCGAGCCCCTCAGGTGGCCTCCCAGTGCCCCGCAGCCCGATCCCGCTCGCGCCCGAACTCCGGCCGCCGCCCAAGTGGTCGCCGCCGTCGATCTAAGCCATCTCCGGTGAAACGGAGGGCACCAGTGGGTGCGCACGAGCCCCAGCTTCCCGCGCGTGCCTTCCGCTGCTCGATTGGGCGCCGGAGTGGAAATCTCGCGCCCTCCGCCGCGTTTGCTGCCGCCGGCGGCTAAACGCCGGCGTGTTAGCCCCGGTTGACCAGGGGTTTGACCTCCCCTGGCTCAATGACAAGTGGGGCCCGTCCCTGCTAATTCGGGTTAGGATTAGTTTAAACTTAATCAACCTCTGTTAATTAACCCTAACACTGACCAGTGGGCCCCAGCGCCACTAACTCTTAATTAGGATTAAACTAACCTCTGTTAAACGCCCCTGTCACTGACGTGTGGACCCCACACGTCAGGTTTGACCCGAGCCAGTCCAGTTGACCTGCTGACGTCATCATGACGTCAGGCTGATGCAGTAATTGTTTTCTGGAGTTTTTAAATAAATCAGAAATGATTTATTATTTTCAGAAAATGCCCTAAACTTCAATAAATCATAGAAAATTAACCGTAACTCCAAATTAAATAATTTATATATGAAAAATTATCAGAAAAATTCAAGGAATCCATCTGTACCATTTTCATGCATGTTAGAACAACTTATAACTGCTGTTTAGCACAAATCATTTAAATGGCATTTGAATAATCACATATGGAGTTTGAATTTGAATCTTGTATTCAAACCAACTTCATTTAATCTGTTGCTAGTTGCATTAGCCCAAAACACATTCATTTTGCCATGTCATGATCATGCATCATATTGTGCATTGCATTGATTGTGTTCCCTTCTATGTTGCCGGTATTTGTCCCCTCTCGATAGACGTGATACCGATGATGTGATCGTTGACACTGATGAAGACTCAATGTTATCTTCAGAAGTGCCAGGCAAGCAAAACCCCCTTGTTCATTCCGATACAATCCTACTCTCTCGCTCCTGCTCTCTTTTA
>NW_021313000.1:0-1037 GCF_002162155.2 Triticum dicoccoides | reverse complement strand
TCATACAGTCATACAAGCCAACAGCGGAAGTACTTTGTCTGGGTACAGACAACTAGTAAAATAAAAGAGGCTTGGAAGCCTAACTATACTACGTGGTCCATCACAAGCTCAGGGTCACCACCTGGGTCTTTAGCCTACTCGTTGATGTCAACGTCTACATAGAACCCATCAGAAGGGGTTGCAGCGTCTTCTGTAAAAATGTAGATTATAGCAACATGAGTACAAAGGTACTCAGCAAGACTTACATCAGATCCTACATACATGCATAGTATCAAGAAGGGTCGGTGGAGTTATTGCAGCAAGCCAGCTTTGACTCTTGGCTAGACTATCCTACGATACTCCAACTTGAAATAGTTTTGCGCACACGAGTCCACTACTCACCACTTCAATACACTACCGAGGATCCACCTCCGTCTTCCTACGAAAGAGCCATCCTCGGCACTCACACTTATCTTGAGGCTTTTAGTAGTTTCCATTTACTTGTCTATGAACTGTATAGGCAACCAAGTAGTCCTTTATCGCGGACGCGGCTATTCGAATAGATCATGATAACCCTGCAGGGGTGTACTCCTTCATACACGCTCTCACCACTTATCGTCGTTTACACGACATGTACTCGGCAACCTTCAAGCGGAAGCCCAACGTGGGTGTCGGCCACGACCTACCTAATCACCTAAGCCTCCGGTCCAGGTTTATCGCCTATTCAGGTTCCATCCGCAGGGAGTCCGGCCGAGGTTTCCCATACGGCCCCGAACGATGTGAACAGGGTTCCCGAGATACCTAACGGGTATTCGGTACACCGTGCCACGTACCTACCGCATCACAGCCCACCCCTACGGTCAGCGCTGTCCACGGCCTCCAGTAGGCTACAAACACCAGAAACTACTTGCAACTCCTGGACGGAGAACTAGGGTGAATAAGAAGTCGAGAGGGTCCATTGGTTTCGGGCCCAATGCATGGTAGTAGCTGATTCTTAAATCACACATACAGATCTCAGTGCTTAAGGTCGGCTTCAATGAAACAACCCACCATGTACT
>NW_021312999.1:0-2227 GCF_002162155.2 Triticum dicoccoides | reverse complement strand
CACGCGTGTCCGAGGTGTGCCCCCCTCACGAACGGCGCCGCCGCCGGCACCTGGAGGGGGGAAACGGACGCGTCGGGTCTACACGGAGGGGATCTTGCTGTGGGTCTGGCCCGGATGTTGCTCCAAAGTGTTCCTATGGGCTGACCTAACACAACCGGGTGGGGAGGTCCACTGGTCAAAGCCCGTCCGTGCAAAGTCAAAGGGGTAGATCCCGTGGTTAAACGCTACAGGGTTAGGCGGGACGGGGGCACTGGGGGGGGGGGTAGCAATGCCACCGGAGCATCGCATCGGGCCCTCATACATGCGGGGTGGTGTGGTGGCATGTCCGAAGAGGCGGGACGCGTCTCCGAGGCGTGGCCCCCCCTCACGGACGGCGATGACATGGTAGTAGACGTTCTGCGGGAACGATGCGGCTTCAATATTACTAAATAATCGGTGCGTGATAAAATCATGAGTTTTTTTGCACGATGTGGGCACATGTGCTATAGGAACGATGGTATTTTTTCATAATTTTTGGTGATCGAGACGTATCCGAAAAATTCCCTCTACGCGGATTGACCTTCGCGCGTCTACGGCTGTGGCCGGTGGCCTCCGGGGGCTGGCATGCCGCCAAATCTTGCGTAGGCGGCCTCTCACAAGTCTGGAAGTGTTGTGGCGGTTGCAAACGCCCGGCACGCGTGTCCGGGGTGTGCCCCCCCTCACGGACGGCGCCGCCGCCGGCACCTGGAGGGGGGAAACGGACGCGTCGGGTCTACACGGAGGAGATCTTGCTGTGGGTCTGGCCCGGATGTTGCTCCAAAGTGTTCCTATGGGCTGACCTAACACAACCGAGTGGGGAGGTCCACTGGTCAAAGCCCGTCCGTGCAAAGTCAAAGGGCTAGATCCCGTGGTCAAACGCTACAGGGTTAGGCGGGGCGGGGGCACTGGGGCGATGGCAATGCCACCGGAGCATCGCACCAAGCCCTCATACATGCGGGATGGTGTGGTGGCATGTCCGAAGAGGCGGGACGCGTCCGGGATGTGGCCCCCCTCACGGACGGCGATGGCAGGGTAGTAGATGTTCTGCGGTAACGATGCGGCGTCATTATTACTAAATACTCGGAGCGCGATAAAATAATGAGTTTTTTTGCACGACGTGGGCACATGTGCTATAGGAATGATGATAGTTTTTCATAATTTTTGGTGATGGAGAAGTATCCGAAAAATTCCCTCTACGCGGATTGCCCTTCGCGCGTCTACGGCTGTGGCCGGCGGCCTCCGGGGGCTAGCATGCCGCCAAATCTTGCGTAGGTGGCCTCTCACAAGTCTGGAAGTGTTGTGGCGGTTGCAAACGCCCGGCACGCGTGTCCGGGGTGTGCCCCCTCACGAACGGTGCCGCCGCCGGCACCTGGAGGGGGGAAACAGACGCGTCAGGTCTACACGGAGGGGATCTTGCTGTGGGTCTGGCCCGGATGTTGCTCCAAAGTGTTCCTATGGGCTGACCTAACACAACCGAGTGGGGAGGTCCACTGGTCAAAGCCCGTTCGTGCAAAGTCAAAGGGCTAGATCCCGTGGTCAAACGCTACAGGGTTAGGCGGGACGGGGGCACTGGGGGTAGCAATGCGACCGGAGCGTCACACCGGGCCCTCATACATGCGGGGTGGTGTGGTGGCATGTCCGAAGAGGTGGGACGCGTCTCCGGGGCGTGGCCCCCCCTCACGGACGGCGATGACACGGTAGTAGACGTTCTGCGGTAACGATGCGGCGTCAATATTACTAAATACTCGGAGCGCGATAAAATCATGAGTTTTTTTGCACGACGTGGGCACATGTTCTATAGGAACGATGGTAATTTTTCATAATTTTTGGTGATGGAGAAGTATCCAAAAATATCCCTCTACGCGGATTGCCCTTCGCGCGTCTATGGCTGTGGCCGGCGGCCTCCGGGGGCTAGCATGCCGCCAAATCTTGCATAGGCGGCCTCTCACAAGTCAGGAAGTGTTGTGGCGGTTGCAAACGCCCGGCACGCGTGTCCGGGGTGTGCCCCCCTCATGGACGGCGCCGCCGCCGGCACCTGGAGGGGGGAGACGGACGCGTCGGGTCTACACGGAGGGGATCTTGCTGTGGGTCTGGACCGGATATTGCTCCAAAGTGTTCCTATGGGCTGACCTAGCACAACCGGGTGGGAAGGTCCACTGGTCAAAGCCCGTCCGTGCAAAGTCAAAGGGCTAGATCCCGTGGTCAAACG
>NW_021312998.1:0-1784 GCF_002162155.2 Triticum dicoccoides | reverse complement strand
TGCATGTGTGTTAGTTGTGTGACTAGATATCGATAATGGTGTGAATAGTGTTCTGACAAAAACGTACCCACTCCTGTCTATCAGATCTGCTCCTTTCGCACGTCATCATGCGAATGTTCTCGCAAACGTAGTATGCACACAGATTATTCCCTTTCGCCTGCCTCAGGGCCTTTACGAGAATGCAATTGAATTAGATAATGATTAATCAAGCATAATAATTAATTAATGATATTGAAACAAGAATTAAAGAGATGGTAGCTAGCTAGTACTACTTAATTACTTACCTTGGGTCGATGCCAAAACAATTTTTTTGGCCATTCTCCTGGAGTCACCGCGATGAACTTTGCCCATGCCCTGCCCGCCGGCAAAGAAAATTAATAAAGGGGTTATTAAATAGTTCATATCAGGAACTAATAGTTAATAATGATTGAAATTACCTGTTGACTATCCCCTTCACGATGGTGTAGTCTTTATCTTCTTTAGTTAGTAAGTCCAGTAATTTAATTTTTCCTTCCTCAACTTTAATGTCTATCAAGACCCAGTGCCAACTGCATACGCACACGTTTGCATGTCTTAATTAAGCGGGCATGTGCATAAAATTAATCAACTACCGTAAACTGTATACACTTAATTATTAACATCTATATCGCTAGTAAGCAAAAACAGAATTTGTAGTACAAGACAGTGTGACTCACTGGAAGTTGTAAGGAAGTAGTATATCTTCGAAGGTATTGAGGCGCTTCAAGAACTCTAGCATGCTTTCCTTTACAGCAGCTTTACAATGTTCAATCTCCCATATGTCCTGATTAATGGTATTTGGATCAATGAACCCAACGCCATAGCATCCAGCTTTTTTCATTTCATACATCTTCATCCTGCATATAATACCACAGAAAAAGAATATAGTGAGGATAATTACATGTAATAATTGATCAAAATTATCACTACATAACTAGCTTGAGACTTAAATTACAGAAAGAAATCACTTACAGATAATAGCAACTGATGATAGAATTGTCGAGTGCGTCTTGATTAAATAACTGAAATAGTTCTGGATACTCAATGGCCAGAGCTTTCTCATGGTAATAGTGCTCATGCTTGACATTCACCATGAGGGACTCTCGATTGGAAATCTTGGTAATGTTCATGTACCATTGATGCAATTGATACATTCTCGTTGGGAGGTCCTTGACCTTGTCTGGATGGACCAAAGGTTTGCCCCGGACATATTGCCATGCTTTTTCCGATTCTTTAAGCGTAGGCATGGGCTCGATTTCGAGGAGTTGTCTAACAGAGATATTGAGCATTTGAATCTGCATTATATGATCCTCTGTTATTACCACATCGGCATGCTGGGGAACGCTAACGGTTTGCCAACAATAATATTTGGCGCGCGTACTACTCCTCTCATGTGTTGTTGGCACAACAAGCGGGGGGATCGCTTGCGCCGCCTGTTCTCCCAACTGGGGAACGGTTTTCCCGCATTTTTTGCCAGCTGCTTGTTGGCTCGAGCTTGAGCTCGCTTCCTTCTGTAGTCGTGCTCGATGTGCCTTCCTGATTTGGCGCTCATAGTCCGAGTCAACAGGCTTGGGAGCTGGTTCTCTAGCCATACGAATGAAGTGGTCAATTACTTTCTCAGGCACTTTCTCCTTTGGCGGTGGTGCCGGTTTTGGTCCAAAATGGGCGTCCATTTGGGCTTGCACTATGGCTGTGTTTTGCTCCTTAGTCATGTCGTAAGGCCTCTAAGGAAGAGGAGCGAGGCTTGGACCATATTTATATCGCTT
>NW_021312997.1:0-680 GCF_002162155.2 Triticum dicoccoides | reverse complement strand
ATAGATGCTTATTTTTAATGACTTACTACAACTCAGAAATAAAAAGAAAAAAAATAGTTGTGATTAACTTTACTAAAATATGAGCATAGATACTTATTTTTAATGACTTATTACAATTCAAAAATAAATAGAAGAAAAAATAGTTATGATTAATTTTACTAAAAAATGAGCATATATGCTTATTTTTAATGACTTATTACAACTCAGAAATAAAAAGAAAAAAATAAATATAGCAGAAAAGAAAAAAAACTATATAAAAAGCTGCTCAGAAATGAGCATAGATGCGCTTATAGAGGAAATTCAAATTAAATTCATAACAAATTTCAAGAGAAATTCGTATGAATTTAGCCTAAATTTCCTATATAAGGGCATCTATTTTTATTTTCAGAGGAGCTCAATAAGGCAGAGAGGGAGGGGCTTATAAACCGGTCTGATTCCCCTCCGGTTGGCGAGGTGGGAATAAACTTTGGCCGCAATGAGGACCAACCCTTTAGTCCCGGTTGGTGGAATGGACCGGGACTAATGGTCGTCCTTTGGTCCCGGTTCAGGCCACCAACCGGGACCAATGGTGGTAGGCCAAGAGCGAGGGCCATTGGTCCCGGTTCGTCCCACCAACTAGGACCAATAGGGCAAAACGAACCGGGACCAATGGCCCACGTGGCCCGGCCGGCCCCTGGGGC
>NW_021312996.1:0-2212 GCF_002162155.2 Triticum dicoccoides | reverse complement strand
CCTACTAGATTGATCTTTCTTGCAATGGGAGAAGTGCTTAGCTTTGGGTTCAATCTTGCGGTGTCCTTTCCCAGTGACAGTAGGGGCAACAAGGCACGTATTGTACTGTTGCCATCGAGGATAACAAGATGGGGGTTTTATCATATTGCATGAATTTATCCCTCTACATCATGTCATCTTGCTTAAAGCGTTACTCTGTTCTTATGAACTTAATACTCTAGATGCATGCTAGATAGTGGTCGATGTGTGGAGTAATAGTAGTAGATGCAGGCAGGAGTTGGTCTACTTGTCTCGGACGTGATGCCTATATACATGATCATACCTAGATATTCTCATAACTATGCTCAATTCTGTCAATTGCTCAACAGTAATTTGTTCACCCACCGTAAAATACTTATGCTCTTGAGAGAAGCCACTAGTGAAACCTATGCCCCCCGGGTCTATCTTTCATCATATTAATCTTCCAACACTTAGTTATTTTCATTGCCTTTTATTTTACTTTGCATCTTTATCATAAAAATACCAAAAATATTATCTTATCATATCTATCAGATCTCACTCTCGTAAGTGACCGTGTAGGGTTTGACAACCCCTTATCGCGTTGGTTGCGAGGATTTATTTGTTTTGTGTAGGTGCGAGGGACTCGCGCGTAGCCTCCTACTCGATTGATACCTTGGTTCTCAAAAACTGAGGGAAATACTTACGCTGCTTTGCTGCATCACCCTTTTCTCTTCAAGGGAAAACCAACACAGTGCTCAAGAGGTAGCAAGAAGGATTTCTGGCGCCGTTGCCGGGGAGGTCTACGCAAAAGTCAACATACCAAGTACCCATCAGAAACCCTTATCTCCCGCATTACATTATTTGCCATTTGCCTCTCATTTTCCTCTTCCCACTTCACCCTTGCCATTTTATTCGCCCTCTCTCTCTCTATCCTCTCTCTCTTTCTCTATTTAACTCTTTTTGCCCGTTCCTCGTTTGCTTGTGTGTTGGATTGCTTGCTTGTCACGATGGCTCAAGATAACACTAAATTGTGTCACTTTACCAATACCAACAACAATGATTTTATTATCACTCCGATTGCTCCTCTTACCGATGCTGAATCTTGTGAAATTAATGCTGCCTTACTAAATCTTGTCATGAAGGATCCATTTTCCGGCCTTCCTAGTGAAGATGCCGCTACCCATCTAAATAGCTTCGTTGATTTGTGTGATATGCAAAAGAAGAAAGATGTGGACAATGATATTGTTAAATTGAAGCTATTTCCTTTTTCGCTTAGAGATCATGCTAAAGCTTGTATTTCGTCTATGCCTAAAAAATAGTATTGATTCTTGGAATAAGTGCAAAGATGCTTTTATCTCTAAGTATTTTCCTCCCGCTAAGATCATCTCTCTTAGAAATGATATTATGAATTTTAAGCAACTTGATCATAAACATGTTGCACAAGCTTGGGAGAGGATGAAATTAATGATACGTAATTGCCCAACACATGGTTTGAGTTTGTGGATGATTATACAAAAAATTTATGCCGGATTGAATTTTGCTTCTAGAAATCTTTTAGATTCGGCCGCAGGAGGCACTTTTATGGAAATCACTTTAGGAGAAGCTACTAAACCCCTAGATAATATTATGGTTAATTATTCTCAATGGCACACTGAAAGGTCTACTAATAAAAAAGTGCATGCGATAGAAGAAATTAATGTTTTGAGTGGAAACTTGGATGAACTTATGAAATTATTTGCTACTAAGAGTGTTTCTTCTGATCCTAATGATATGCCTTTGTCTACTTTGATTGAGAATAATAATGAATCTATGGATGTGAATTTTGTTGGTAGGAATAATTTTGGTAACAACGCGTATAGAGGAAACTTTAATCCTAGGCTTTATCCTAGTAATTCCTCTAATAATTATGGTAATTCCTACAACAATTCTTATGGAAATTTTAATAAGATGCCCTCTTAATTTGAGACTAGTGTTAAGGAATTTATGAATTCACAAAAGAATTTCAATGCTTTGCTTGAAGAGAAATTGCTTAAAGTTGATGAATTGGCTAGGAACGTTGATAGAATTTCTCTTGATGTTGATTCTTTAAAACTTAGATCTATTCCTCCTAAGCATGATATCAATGAGTCTCTCAAAGCCATGAGAATTTCCATTGATGAGTGCAAAGAAAGAACCGCTAGGATGCGTGCTAAGAAAGATTCCTTTATAAGAG
>NW_021312995.1:5877-8347 GCF_002162155.2 Triticum dicoccoides | reverse complement strand
CTTATTTGGGTGAGGAAGATGAGTTTCCGTCGAGGACGACTTCATTTCAAGAAGGGGAGGATGATGAGGACATCAATACCATTGTTACACCCACAGGCCCTGCTGCTATACATACTGGACCAATTACTAGAGCTCGCGCACGCCAACTAAATTACCAGGTACTTTCGTTTCTTGGTAATGATTCTAATGTTCATGAGAATATGATGCTGCCTAAATTGGATACATTTGTTTTGCTTACAAATGAAGGGCCTAGCTTGGAGAAGGATGAACATTGGAGCAAGAACAAGCATGGAGATGATGGCATGCGCAAGGGGAACAAGAACGGAGTTACAAGTGATGATTTCAGGACTTTGAAGCCACCATAATGGGTGCATGAAGCCTTGCACGAAATATACAAGATGCCACTTCATAAATTTCGTCCCGAGGCTATTTTAGGTGCTGCGTCACCTTATTATTGGGCCAGGCCCATGTAATTTCGAAATACATAAGTATAGGCTATTTTTAGAGTCCGTATGTGTGGGGAAACAAGAGATAGGGTTGATTTCGGACCCCTCCACCAAGGGCCACGAAATTCCCCCCCTCTTCCTCCATATATACAGCCCTTAGGGCATCGTTTAGACTTTGGGTTTTGTTTAGATTAAAAGTTCGCCATAGCTGCAATTTCACGTACTTCGTTTGTGTTCAACGACCAGACAAAGGCGTCACAGAACCCCACCTTGATCAATAAAGCTTTCATCTTATATTCGCAATATCCAGATTGCAATCTTAGTTTCTTGCTTGTTCTTCGTTTGCTCGCAGGAAACAGACCCTCGTGGTCAGGTTGATCGTGCTCTGGCGTGGTCAATAACCTCTCGGAGTTGGTTTAGCGATTGCTAAGGCGCGACGTCCTCGCACGTTCGTAGTCGGATCGTCAAAGTCGACTTCCACCAAATCGATAGTTATCATCTCATCGAAAGATCGGGACACCTTTGCCTCTATCAGTTGATGCCCTGGAAGAAGAAGAACTCTGTGCAGGCCCGACAGGTGCGCTCTTGGCAGATAATGGTGGTTGTTCCTGTTTTCTTGTATCACGGCTGTAGGAGGCACCTGATTGAGGTGCTCGTGCAGTTGAAGTAGAAGATGCACGCGGTGTCCATGATGAATGCCGGCCTGCAGAAAAGTTAGTTCGCGCCAATGCTTGTCGATCCTACACTTCACGTTCAGCTTTACAAGCAAGATGGAATAAACGAGTGATATTAGTATACTCCTTATAGTCTAGAATGGTCTGAATCTCTCTATTTAATCCACCCAGAAAACGTGCAAGCATAGCTTCATTCTCCTCAACAATACCACATCTAATCATGCCAGTTTGTAATTCCTGATAATATTCTTCTACAGAATTTTTTCCTTGTCTTAAGCGCTGTAATTTTTGAAGCAATTCACGTTGATAATATGGTGGAACCCAACGAGTACGCATAGCAGTTTTCAAAGCAGCCCAAGCAGTTGGAATAGGATATAGTCTACAATGTTCAGACCACCATACACATGCAAAACTAGTGAAAGCACAAACAGCAGCAGCAACTCGTCTCTCCTCAGGATATTGTAAACATGTAAATCGTTGTTCAGTTTCTAACTCCCAAGTAAGATATATATCAGGAACATATCTACCCTCAAATGGTGGAATATTCAATTTCAGTTTAGGAATATGGACATCATCTCGTACCTGAGGTGGTGGTGCAGGCCTACCATTACGAATATATACCTGAGGTCGACCTGCTGGTGGTGGTGCTGGTGGCTGCTCGTAGATTTGATTTTGATCAACCTCATCCTCATAATCGCCCGCATACTCATCATCCTCCTGGGTACCAGCAGGAGCAGTAGCAGGAGCCAAAGAAGCACCAACAGCAGTAACAGCGGCACCAGAATTTTGTCCTGGCACAATAGGAACACGTTGTGCTCGTCCATACTGATGCGGAAGGGGGCGTAGTTGTTGTTGTTGTAGAGGTGCGACAGGTGCAGCCGGTGGTGGAAGACGCGCAAGCAGTTCATTAAATCTGTTATCGAGCTTTGTTTCGAACGTCTTCTCAAGGCCAGTGATCTTCTCCATGGCCTCTTCAAAATTGTTCAGCACATCTTGTACCTGTTCAGTCATCATTTGCTGAAACTTATCATGAAGCTCCTTGTTCGATAAGTTCTCCCAGTCAATCTCGTCGGCTTGTGATCCTGGCATGGTTAGCAGCAATAGAAACACACAAGAATATGATCCTACAGACTACTAAGAAGTGGTGGTGGTGTATCGCAAATCCGTCAAGCAAATCTCAAATTCTTACCAGTTCTTACCCAGCAGCAGGCGGTGATCGGCAACCGTTCGATGCAACCGCCTGCTGCTGGGTAAGAACTGGTAAGAATTTGAGATTTGCTTGACGGATTTGCGATACACCACCACCACTTATTAGTAGTCTGTAGGATCATATTCTTGTGTGTTTCTATT
>NW_021312995.1:0-1317 GCF_002162155.2 Triticum dicoccoides | reverse complement strand
CAGGTACTTTCGTTTCTTGGTAATGATTCTAATGTTCATGAGAATATGATGCTGCCTAAATTGGATACATTTGTTTTGCTTACAAATGAAGGGCCTAGCTTGGAGAAGGGTGAACATTGGAGCAAGAACAAGCATGGAGATGATGGCATGCGCAAGGGGAACAAGAACGGAGTTACAAGTGATGATTTCAGGACTTTGAAGCCACCATAATGGGTGCATGAAGCCTTGGACGAAATATACAAGATGCCACTTCATAAATTTCGTCCCGAGGCTATTTTAGGTGCTGCGTCACCTTATTATTGGGCCAGGCCCATGTAATTTCGAAATACATAAGTATAGGCTATTTTTAGAGTCCGTATGTGTGGGGAAACAACAGATAGGGTTGATTTCGGACCCCTCCACCAAGGGCCACGAAATTCCCCCCTCTTCCTCCATATATACAGCCCTTAGGGCATCGTTTAGACTTTGGGTTTTGTTTAGATTAAAAGTTCACCATAGCTGCAACTTCGCGTACTTCGTTTGTGTTCAACGACCAGAAAAAGGCGTCACAGAACCCCACCTTGATCAATAAAGCTTTCATCTTATATTCGCAATATCCAGATTGCAATCTCAGTTTCTTGCTTGTTCTTCGTTTGCTCGCAGGAAACAGGCCCTCGTGGTCAGGTTGATCGTGCTCCGGCGTGGTCAATAACCTCTCGGAGTTGGTTTAGCGATTGCTAAGGCGCGACGTCCTCGCACGTTCGTAGTCGGATCGTCAAAGTCGACTTCCACCAAAGCGATATCCATCATCTCATCGAAAGACGGGACACCTTTGCCTCTATCACCCACTCCCCACGATCCCCTTCTCCCCATCCAGAACGGGATCGAGATCGGGCCAACGCCCGGTCGCCGCCGCCCCCCAACGCCGTCACTCCCCGGACGCCGCCGCCCTTCCCATCGCCGGACCTCGCCGGCCCCTGCCCTTGTCCTCGCGCCCCCGTTCCCTCTCACTCGATGGCGCTCCTCGTCGAGGCGACTGTGCCCTCGACGCCACGGGACCACGTCGCCGTCGCCCGGAACGCCGCCTCGACCACGCCTCCCCACCGGACTGCCTCCTCCACGCCGACGACGTGCCCGTCCTCCTCCACGACACACGCTGCCCCGTCCCTGCTAACCCGCTGTGAGCCGCACCCCTTCTCTCTTTCCCTCGCCCCGTGCGATGCTGTTGCGGCACCGCGGTCGACCCGCCCGCGCCGCGCGCCCTCCTTTCCCCCGTACGCCCCGCGCCCGAGCTCCGGACGAGCTCGCGTCCGCCGCGTCTGCTGCGCCCGTCGCCGT
>NW_021312994.1:0-3789 GCF_002162155.2 Triticum dicoccoides | reverse complement strand
AGGAAAGCGTGTCATATTCACATGTATCATGTGTAAGCTAAGCAGATGAAGTTTACACTAATTAGGAGCAATATGAGCTAGACACCATATGCAACATGCAACCAGATATCACACTGCCAAGTTAGAGCAAGCACCTTGGATGGTGTAGTAGGGGAGCGGAGACTTGGACCATGTAATGCACTATCAGTACAAGGAGAATCAGTACAGATGCTCCATTTACGTTGCTGCAGAGGACCACCATCATCGCCTTCCTTACTCTTTTCCTTCCTCTTTCTTGATTTTGCCTTGTCAAGTCAAACCCACAACAAAAAGGAATACAATTTGCTCTTCAGAACCTATTAATGCATGATACTGACGAACACTACTTTCATGTAAGGCAGCCGCATGATAGGACGATGGAATATGTATGAAAAACATGACAACGTGACATATTGACATGTATGATGTATAAAGTGTAAACTAAGCACAAGGTGCTTGAACTTGTTAGAATTGATGCAAGCTTGAAACCATATGAAAGATGAAACCAATATCACTCTGCCAAATTAAAAGGGTGCCCTAACAAATGTATTTGACCAAATTAGAAGCAATACATGGCAACAGGCTAGAAATAATATGCAATATGCAACGAATAAAGGTGACTCATCGTAAGTGATTGATGCAGGATACATAAGAGAGGTAGTTTCATGTACGAACAAGGTTAACACATAGATGTAGTGTGTACCAAAAATAGGAAGGCATGTCATATTCACAGGTATAGTGTGTAATCTAAGCAGATGCAATTTACTCTAATTAGAAGCATTACAAGCTAGACGCCGTATGCAACATGCAACCACATATCACACTACGAAGTTGGAGCAAGAACCTGTGATGGTGGTGTAGGGGAAGTGCTGTCTTCAGGTACAGAGCAACATTCAATATCTTCATTTAGGCTTGTTGTTTCTTGAGAATCATGTGGAGAGGATGAAATTGCATTCTTTATATGATTATTGCGTCTCATATTAACCCACGCGCGTGACTGTCTCATCATAAGCGATAGACGCAGGATACACAAGAACAGTAGTTTGATGTAAGAACATGGTGTGATAGGCAGATGTAGTATGTACCAAAAATAGGAAGGCGTGTCATATTCACATGTATAATGTGTAAGCTAAGGAGATGCAATTTAACAAATTAGGAGCATAGATGAGGGATACACAAGAAAAGTAGTTTGATGTAAGAACATGGTTAATAGAAAGACGTAGTATGTACCAAAAACAGGAAGGCATGTCATATTCACAGGTATAATGTGTTAACTAAGCAGATGCAATTTACCCTAATTAGAAGCATTACAAGGTAGACCATATGCAACAAGCAACCACATATCACACTGCCAAGTAAGAGAAAGCACCTGCGATGGTGGTGTGGGGGAATTGCGTTGATCAACTAGAGAGCTACGTTGACTATCTTCATTTAGCCTTGTTGTTTCTTGAGAATCATGTGGGGAGGATGACACTGCACTCTTTAAACGAGTAGGGCGTCTCACAGTAACCCACCCGGGTGACTGTCTCATCATAAGTGATTGACGAGGGATACAAAAGAGCATTAGTTTGATGTACGAACATGCTTAATAGACATATGTAGTATGTATCAAAAACAGGAAGGCATGTCATTATCAAAGGTATAATGTGTAAAGTAAGCAGATGCAATTTAACCAAATTGGAAGCAATACAAGCTAGACACCATATGCAACGTGCAACCACATTTGACAGTGCAAAGTTAAAGCAAGCACCTGGGATGGTTGTGTGTGGCAATTGAGATCATCAACTGCAGAGCTATGTTTACTGTCTCCAGCTGCTGACACTGCACCCTTTAGAGCGCTGAAACGCTTAGTGCTTATCTTCGAATTACACTGGAGCGACTTCTGTCTTTTCTTTTGTGCATTCATCAACACTGCGTCAGAGTCTGAAATACCCATGCATAAAAAAACAATAGTGTGAGTATGGGTGAAGTGTGTGCACAATTAGTACAATGTAAAGGTAGCAGATAGCAGGTCGGTGAGAAATAAATGACAGGAGACATATGGTAGCTCTACAACATGCATGGCACACTCAATTACTACATGATTCTATGAAAATAACAGTCAACTGAAAGCAAATAGGTCAGTCCATTTTTTCTACACCGTCCGATGTACAAAGAACGGGCAAATCGCCTTCATCTACCTCCAGCCAGTCAGTGTTGACGATCTTCCTCGAAACGCCAGCGACCACCGGCCCAGTATTCCTCCCCTGCCTGCGCCCTCCCCTCAACCTCACCGCACCGCCGTGCTTGGCACCGCCCCCCGGCCATCCATTCAAGCCCCGCCGACCTCCAGATCGGGCGCAAGCAGCTCCTGCGCCCCACACCCCTATGATAGACACCGATGCGCCGCTTCCCCGGGGAACATGCCGACTAGGTGCTCCGCGCGCCTAAGCGGGTGCTGCTTCTTTTAGTTGCGGTTCGACTGACCCTGAATTGAAATCCAGGCGGGCTACTGACCTCTAGCAAAGGTGAAATTGTAAAAGGGAGGAAACCTTGTGCATTTAGTATCACGAAGAAGATGCAGTAAGAAGCGCTCAACTAGTTTCTTTCGTGGGATGAATACAGTGTGAGCGGAGACGTAAGATTTGCACGAATAAGGGAAGAGGAGTACCTCTTTCTGCTGGCAGTGCTGTGTCCTCCTTCTGTTTTTTCGATGATCTTGTTGTTCGCCGGAAACCAGAAGTTGTGGAGGACGATGCAGCCTTGGACGAACCCATGGCCAAGTTGTTGAGTGTGGTGCGGTGGCCGTCTGTCGGCGGTGGGGAAGCAGATCCGAGGCGGAAAACGACAGCGTAGCAGGAACATCTCCGGTGCGGTGGATGGTTGCGACAGTGGAGCCGCAACAGTGAGGCGCGGGATGGCATGGTCGGAGTGGTTCTGTACGGCGCACGTTGGCGTCGGCGTCGTGGATGCAGCTCTGCCTCGGCTTCAGCTGCTAAGTCCTTGAGGGCGTTGTGGTTGCGGTTGCGTTGGACGACGACGTCGGGGTACCGGCTCCGGCGTGATGGAGGAGGGCGGAGGTGGATTGGCCACTATGGGGTGGAGGTCGGAGGAGGTTGGGGTTTTGCGGCTGGTGGAGAGGGCGTTTTCGCGCCCACGGAGTATGAATGGGGAAACGGAGGGAGGCGGGGAACTAAGGGGGAACAATGTTTCGGTTTGAGACGCGCTTGTTTGAAATTTGGGGAAAGTTACAAACTTTGCCCCCATTTAAAATTTCGGACATATTGCGGGTTGGAGGTAGGACAGTCATGTCAGGTGTCCCAAATGTGGGCGGGATAGATTTCAGCTGAGCGCATGGGTGTTTAGGCGCCCACGACATATGAATGCTTCTCGGAGGCGGTTGAGACTGCCGTCTTGGTGAAGTTACAAGGCTACCCCGGTTTAAACCTTTGGACATCGAGACGATAGGCTACATGGGCCAGAGTCAGGACAGTAATTTCCTACCACCAAAACATTAGTCTCGCACAGTTTCGGGTGACCAGAGGCCTATTTGGCGCTTCGTTCAATATTTGGGAGCAGAAGCATTAACGTTTTCGGTTCTCTTGAATTGAACTTTCAGGATTTGTCAAACTTCACAAATCTTTACTCTTGGAAATCATAAAGCAACAATTTTTTTGGAATGGAGGGGGTACATTTTAATATACATTGTACATGAGTATATATTAAAAAATATGCAACTTACCTCGGTTCATGCATGGTTCCAGGTATAATCTCCTTGGTTGCAAAAAAAAA